>NC_140181.1:109948100-109955315 GCF_963971535.1 Notolepis coatsorum | reverse complement strand
TCCCACTGGTCGGCTGTAGTGAGGATAGAAGCCTTGCATCACGTGTCCCCCTCCGGTACACGAGGAGGCAGCCCTCGCATCTTTTCACCTACACAGCGCGATCTCTCAGTGGCGAGGAGTAACGCGTGGGAGGCTCACGCTGCCCCCCCGTTACTTCCTGATTCTGCTGTACAGGCGCACCAACCGACCTGTAGGAGTCGCTGTCCACAACGTCCGATCCCCACCCACCAGCTTCCCACCCCTAACACTACCAATTGTGTTAGTATGGACGACCAGCCAAGCTGGTAGCAACGCCGAGAGCTGGGCTCGAACCCAGCATCTCCTGCGTTAGTGTGCGAGCGCCTTGCCCACTGCGCCACTTAGCCGCCCTACGAAATTGTTTTTTCTCAGGGTCGCCGATGCGATTGAGCTCTGCTCTTAACACATCCTGTCGTCCTTCCCCCCCAAAGGCTGCCGGGAGCAGACAGGCGTCGGCGAGCGCCGCTCCCGGGGACCAATCCAAGTGCTCCTGCCCGTCTTCGTCAGGGACGCCACAGCGTCAGCGTTCTGTCCCCGTTACCCTCTAGTCCGAGTCCGAGTCATCAAGGTTGAGTCCACTCCACTCTGGCCGTCAAAGAGCTGACGTGCAAATAAAAAAAGGTCTATATTAAACATAAATGACACAGCGGTCACCGTTTCAAAGGGAGTTTATTTTCTTTGTGACACAATAGCGAAACAAATGCACTATAGCCATCAATATATTATGCCAAAATGATTAGGGCCTATTACAAAAAAAATAATTCAACTGTATTTATCAATGAACAAGTCCGAGTCCTCGTCTGCACCTTCCCGAGTCCGAATGCAGTCGATGCTCGAGTCCAAGTCCGAGTCCGAGTCATCGGTGCTCAAGTCGAGTCACGAGTCCTGAAAATCAGTCCTGGACTCGGACTCGAGCACTATTTTGTAATTTGTATTTATTTATTAACACAGAGTTAAACAAAAGTAAAAATAAAAATACATAATAACCATATTGTGAAGGAGAAGTTAGAAGCTTAGAGGCTTATCGAGAACTTCCCCTGTTTTGTACTACAACACTGGTACATACATACATATATATATATATATATATATTCAGAGGCTTCTGTCAGAGGATCCTTTGGATGTGAGACTGTGCCCCAAAATAACCCTCTTCAAAGTATTCAAAGTACACGTACAATCGAGTGAAGTCCAGTACACAGTAGTAGTAGTACGTACCTACATACACACAATACACGCAGTCCTGCAGTCATTGGAATGAAAGGGGGCTTCTTTGTGACTCATTTGAAGTGTCCAATCACATCTTTCGTCAAGGCTATGACAGTATGTTATGGTAATTGTAGCCTTTGAACAATCATCAGTGAGTCATCTGCCAAGATATTATCAGATTTGTCACATGAGTCGCATTCCAGTGTGGAGGAGACGAGAAGAGTCTAACCATACAAATATAAAATATATAAATATATTTACATATATATTTAAATAAATTATAGTATAAATATTATGATGTGTTATTATCAACTCAAAAACTCAAGGTTTGGCAATGGTCCCTTTTTCACAATAATAATATTTGTGATGATGTTTTTTTTTTTTTTATCCACTTTTTCTCCTCTTTTAAATCCCATCCCAATTTAGCCGTGCCAATTCTTCCCTCCCCTGTATTGAACGTTGCTCGCATATTCCCCCCACTGGCCGGTTGTAGGGAGGATAGAAGCCTTGCATCACGTGTCTCCTCCGATACACGAGGAGGCAGCCTGTCACATCTTTTCACCTGCCAGCGCGGACTCTCATTTGGCGAGGTGTAACGTGTGGGAGGCTCACACTACCCCCGCCATTTTCCTGTCTCTGCTGTGCAGGCGTCCCCCAACCGACCTGTAGGAGTCGCTGTCCACAACGTCCAGATTACCACCCATCGACCTCCCACCCGCTAACTCTGCCAATTGAGTTAGTAAGTATGACGGCCGGCCCAAGCCGGAGGCAACGCCGACAGCCGGAGTCGATCCCGGTGTCTCATGCGTTGGTGACGAGCGCAATGTCCGCTGTTTTTCTACAGTCAAGTACAAAGAATAAAAACGACTCAAGTTGAAAGCACAGGCTTTTAAAATTTCTCAAAAGAAGTTTGAGAAAATACAAAAAATAGAAAACTACTAGTGCAGTAACTAGTGAATGTAAGTAGTTACTGTTCCCTCCCCCCAGCCTACACTGGATCAAAAGCCAGCTAATCAAATCTCAGTCACTCCTGACAGGAAGGAAGGATGTCCCACGCATTTCCATTCACTTACTGTATTGCTCTCTCTCTCTCTCTCTCTCTCTCTCTCTCTCTCTCTCTCTCTCTCTCTCTCTCTCTCTCTCTTTCCTCCTACTCTCACCCCCTTTCTGTCCACTGCCTGCCTCACTCTCCCACCACCCTCTCTGTGAGAAAGGAAGTAGATTGCATTCACTTCAGTGCAAGTGTGTAAATGGAGACTGTGCACGTGCATCAAAGAGTGGCGCGCGTGTGTGTGTGTGTGTGTGTGTGTGTGTGTGTGTGTGTGTGTCAGGCACGTGCACACATAGAGCCCAAGGGGTGCTTGAGCACCTGCCTTTTTGAGCCTCATAAAAAAAGTGCCCTAAAAAAATAAAATAAAAAATTTCGTTATGCATATAGACTGCCCTTCCTACTGAAAAATGTCAGGATAGAATCAAAATATTAGGTAAAGAGAGAGAGATGCCCCGTATTCCATTGCAGTTTGCACGGCCTCCTCAGCGTGCCTCTCCGCGGACCTATATATTTTATGCATAGCGTGGGTGGTGATGATGATGATGATGATAGAAACCGCTGTGGCGCATACAGTTGAATGCTGGTATTACACTCACTGAGGGACACGAAGAAGTCAAGTCCGATGGGATTCGGGAATCTCAAATACAAATTGGGATTGGAATAAAAAATGCATTTATATTAAACAATACAGAATATACAGCACTTCTTGGGGTCTGTAGGGTAAGCACTTATTCCTCCCCCCCTGAACATTTATGGAGATGTATGGGCCTTTTAAGTCAGTGATAAAAGTGTCTTTCAAGGATAAGTGAGCCCCTGCACTGATTATTATAGTTCAATATTCAATATTTGATCACCAAAACCCCCCAAAAAGCATAAAAAGGGGGGCCCCCCCGCCTGAAAAGGGCCCTTAAAAAACCGGCTTGTTTTAACGCGCGCTCGGTTAAAACACACACAGGTATAGTGCCCTTTTCAGCCTTTGAGCACCTGCCCCTCTAAAGTCCTGTGCACGTCCCTGAGTGGGTGTGTATCTGTTAGGCTTGATGTGATGGAAATTAGTCAGAAGGATTACGACAAACATCTGTATCTCCAGTATGCACCCTCCCAAGTGATGATGTTTGGAGGGCGTGGAGGAGATGTATTATAGGACACGAGTGTCAGCTTCCTCATGGTTGCATTGATCCATTGGTGGACTGTTTCCAACATGGTGGACTTGATCACCTGCAGTGATAGACATCATTGTCATCTGGGAACTGTCCATCTGTTAACAACTTATTTGACAGGAATGAGAAAATGTCTTGTTACACCTGGCGCAACTAACTGCACGTCAACAGAAATATCTCTACTTGACGTGTATTGTGTCTAGCACAATAAAAGCTTTCCCATAGAGCTCTGCATAGAGCTCTGCATTTCGCTTGATCGGTGCTGTCAGAAGTCTGTCATTTGATTCAAGCACTCTTCCTGAAATTGTTGTACTGCTCTTGTCCCGTAGATTCGAGTTGATGGACAGATACGGCAGCAGCCGCAGACTCACACACCTTATTGTCTAATGTAACCGTCTTTACTGCCCTCCTCAAAGGGATTCCCATTGCTCAGCAACACCTCCATCAGGTCTTTGGCATGGCGTTGACATTGGTGCCGAGATGCAGATCCTTTCTTGTGATGAGGACGTTCTTCACAATCATCGTTTGTTCTTCACAATCAACTGTTGTTTACAGTTCTCATATCTAACTCTAGTTCTCCACATATTTATTGTCTCATTGTGTGAAATATCATATAAGATATGCTCCAATCATGTTTATTTAATTTTTATTCAATTACTCATTCATGAAAACATAGGTACAGGCACCAACATCACCATTCTAGGTTCAATAGAATAAAAGGTATGAAGCGTAAATCGAAATAAATACAGAAATTGCAGCCATCTTTGATTTTTGCCATACCAGAATATTCAAAACATCAATATTTGAACTCCAGTTGATTCCTCACACAGTATTAACTTAAAATAGCAATACAAAATTATATTACACAGCAATTGTGTGAACATTAAGACGTTTTTAAAGAATTCATGATTTCAATTGTGGCCATTTTGGATAAATTTTTATTAAATTCAACTGGTTCCTTGACACTCAAGCCAAAATTGTTCTATAGATCCTTATCTTCAAATTAGAAGTGAAAACGAAACTTTCGCATATACATTTGAAATGACTGATTGTCCAGGCACCCCACTATCAGAAAAGTGTGTGGTTTTCTGGTCAGCAGGAGATGTGCATCTCTGGCAGCTTATGGTCAGTGGCATTGTTCGTCAAATAGTGTTGAACTTGAGTGTTACACCCTGAGTGCATAGTATAATAGACATATTAGCATGGTAGGTAGTAGTATACGGATAGTAACATAGTACATAGTAGTAAGGTACTAGTAAAAGACAGTTATTTATATATATATAAACTGACAGCTGTCAGAACTATGCCGGGCTAGCATATGGATAAAAGTTCCCATATTATGTGCATTACACAAACTAAAAACAGATATTACATAACATTACACAAACTAAAAACAGATATTACATTACATTACACAAACTAAAAACAGATATTACATTACATTACACAAACTAAAAACAGATATTACATTACATTACACAAACTAAAAACAGATATTACATTACATTACACAAACTAAAAACCGATATTGTCTGAATTACTAGAAGAAAGAAATGCACCACCTTTGGCTGATAGTAATTTATTAATTTCCTAGGATTTCTTTTGGTTTAATAAATGTTTAAGGTTCTTAGATGGATCCCCTGCTGCCTCCTCTTCCTCTTCCTCCTCCTCTTCCTCTTCCTCCTCCTCCTCCTCTTCCTCCTCCTCCTAATCCTCCTCCTCCTCCTCCTCTTCCTCTTGCTCCTCTTCCTCTTGCTCCTCTTCCTCCTCCTCCTCCTCCTCCTCCTCCTCCTCCTAATCCTCCTCCTCCTCATACTCTTCCTCATCTTCCTCCTCTTCCTCCTCTCCTCCTCCTCCTCCTCCTCCTCCTAATCCTCCTCCTCCTCATACTCTTCCTCATCTTCCTCCTCTCCTCCTCCTCCTCCTCCTCCTCCTCCTCCTCTTCCTCCTCTCCTCCTCCTCCTCCTCCTCCTCCTCCTCCTCCTCCTCCTCCTCCACGGGGAGCAGCGTACTGGCTCATGTAAAATGGCAGGCCATGCATTATGAAGCAGCTTAGGTCACCGCGCCGGATCTTCATGTCCTCGGCTACAGTCCACTTGTCGCTGCTCTGGTCGTAGCGCTCCACCTTGGAGAGGATGTCATCATTGTAGCCTCCGACCACGAAGAGCAGGTCGTCCAGCACCGCGATGCCAAAGCTCTTGCGGGGGGTGAGCATGTTGGGCAGGGAGCTCCAGGAGTCAGTCAAGGGGCTGTAGGCCTCCGCGCTACGCAGGTCGTTTCTACTGTCCCACCCTCCCACCTGAGGACAGGACACATGAGAGGAATGTTTTAGTGTGTGGTTAAGGCAGGCAGACACTGTATTAATCCATTTAGGGAAATTAGGGCATCACAGAGGCATTGAAAGTCAAATTATACATATCTATAGAAATATCTAGTATAAAGTATTTGTTTCCGTGTGCACCTACCGCATAGACTCTTCCTCCGTATGCAGCTACTCCCACTCCATCACGCCTGCTGCTCATGGGGGCGATCAGAGTCCACTGGTCGGTGTTTGGGCTGTAGCACTCAGCTGTGAGCAGACCCCACGTCGTCCTGTTCTCGCCACCACAGATGTAAACCTGTAATAAGAAAGAATATTCTAATTTAGTTTATATATTCCATTTGATTTCATTCTACTTTAATTGTCTGTTAATGTTGATGCACCAAAGGACCCAGACACATCTTTTGTATGTGCAAGCTTACTTGGCAATAAAGACATTTATGATTTCTGATCTAACGTAATTGTGTTCATCTAGCACCCTGTGTCCCTCAGTTCCACCCACCTTGCCCTGGAGGGCTGCTGCCCCGGCGTTGCTCCTGTGCTCCAGCATGGGTGAGATCACTGTCCACTGGTCGGTTTCAGGCTCGTAGCGCTCGGCGGTGTTCAGTACATCACGTCCGTCTTTCCCTCCCATGGCGTAGATACAGCCGTCCAACACGACCGCGCTGAGCACCAAGCGGCGTGAGTCCATGGGAGCCGCCTGCAGCCAGCTGCGAGTGACGGGGTTGAACCTGCGCACACTGCTGAGAATCTTTCTGCCGTCCCAGCCGCCGATGCAGTAGACCAGACCGTGGAGATAAGCAGTGCCGTGGCACAACCGGGGACTCTCCCTCTCAACGCTCACGTCCATCCATCCACCGGCTCGGATATTGTAAGCCTCCATGGTCAGGATGCGGTCACCCCAGCCTCCGATGGCCAATAGGACCTCCTGGGGCCGGCGTGGACGCATCAGGGAGTTTGGGAGCCTGTCGGAGCCAGGGGGGTTCAGGACGCTGAGGATGAGGGGCCTGCAGTCGTGGCTGTCCCTCACCACAGGGTTGTTCTGGACGTTGTTCCTGAAGTAGTCAGGCCTCATCAAGCCCATGCGAACCTGGGAAGAGACAAGCAGACAGCGGGTACAACTTAGACATCGGTTTTAGACGGTTTCTGTTGCTAGGGAAACAGTTTGGACCCAAATGTTTGAGAACCACCGTACTAGGGAACCTAGTGTTGTTTCAATGTAATGCACAGTAATACAATTCGTTTTTTTTTTTTATATATATATAAATGTTTTTATTTTATTTTATTTTCATACATAAAACAGAACATAACAGTACAATAATAATAATAATAATAATAATAATAATAATAATAATAATAATAATAATAATAATAATAATAATAATAATAACAACAATGGCAACAGCGACGACAACAATAATAACAGTAACATGAATCATAATGACCTTGACAAGAGACAG
>NC_140181.1:109930600-109943100 GCF_963971535.1 Notolepis coatsorum | reverse complement strand
ATTTTCTTTTTATGAATAGTTAAATATCGATACTTGGCGTCCCTGTATCGATACAGTATCGCCACGCAAAGTATTGCGATACTACAGTACTACCACGTATCGATTCCCCCCCACCCCCACCCCTGAGGCACGGTGGTGCAGTGGTTAGCACTGTTGCCTCACAGTCACAGCAAGAAGGTCCCGGGTTCAAACCCCAGCTGGAAGCCGTTCTGTGAGTCTGCATGTTCTCCCCGTGTTTGCGTGGGTTTGCGACGGCTGCTCCGGTTTCCTCCCGCACCATAAAAAGACATGCATATCCTGCTATAGTGCCCTTGACCAAGATACTGGCGTTACGAGAGTTGGTCCCCGGACGGACGCCACACCGTGCGGCTGCCCCACTGCTCCTATAATAGTTAGGACGGGTCACATGCGGACGAATTTCCCCCAAGGGGATTAATAAAAGTATAATTCTTTTTTTTTATCCACTTTTTCTCCTTATTTTTATATTTTTTCTCCCATCCCAATTTCGTAATTACAATTCTCCCCCCCCCCCCCCCCTGTCTTGAACGTTGCTAGACTATGCCTCCCACTGGTCGGCTGTAGTGTGGATAGAAGCCTTGCCTCCCCCCTCCGGTACACGAGGAGGCAGCCGTCGCATCTTTTCACCGCAGCAGCTCGAACTCTCAGTGGCGAGGAGGAGTAACGCGTGGGAGGCTCACGCTGCCCCCGATACTTCCTGTTTCTGCTGTAGAGGCGTCACCGAACCGACCTGTAGGAGTCGCTGTCCACAACGTCCAATCCCCACCCACCGGCTTTCCCACCCTCTAACACTTGCCAATTGTGTTAGTATGACGGCCGGCCAAGCCGGAAGCAACGCCGAGAGCTGGGCTCGAACCCAGCGTCTCCTGCGTTAGTGGCGAGCGCCTTGCCCGCTGCGCCACCCAGCCGCCCTTAAAATCCCATTTACAGCGATGTGAGAACAGGGCATTACTTCCAAAGTGGCAGAGGATACGTGGAGGTTGACCTTTAAGGCATATACTACATTTACATTTACATTTAGTCATTTAAGCTGACACTTTTATCCAAAGCGACTGTACGACAAGTCAGCAGGAAGGGCTACAACTCTATCAGCTGAGTAACAATGTTCATCAAAGTGTTGAAACGTGAGTGTTGCCGTGTTGAGTGCTTAGTAGTATGAGACATATTAGTACAGTAGGAAGAGTGCATGATAGAAGACAGTAAGAAGGTTAGTATTTTTGTATTACATTTTATTTTCATTTCAGATATTGATTGAAGAAGTGTGTCTTTGGTCGACGGCGAAAGATTGGTCGGTGTTTGGGCTGTCTACTATACTCTGTGTGTGTTTGTGTGCCCCATGTCTGTGCGCCCTAGGGTGACCAGATGCAAAAAGTCCAAAATCAGGACAACAGTAAGATTTTGGTGGGACAAAGTGGGACAGATAGATAATGTAATTTTTTTTTATTAGAATAACTCGTCTTCACCGAATAGATAAAGGTTAGGTTTATCTTTTTTTTATTGGAAGAATTAGTACATATACATTTCAGTTATCCAAATTATACAACTTCCATTTCCTTCCCCATTCCTATCCCCTAATCCCACCCATCCCACCCAGTGAGGGCGACGACAAACATACATGTAAAAATAAGAAATAAAATAAAAATAAAAAATAAAGAAATTTAAATAATTAAACAAAAGTACAGATGTGGCAGACAAAGCTACGCAAAAAAAAGAAATGAAGTCAAATTAAAAGAAAACAAAACAAAAAAACAAAATAGATAAAGGTTAAATCAAAATAAATACAAATTAAATACAGAATTATATCTCTCCACATTCATCTTGGCACTGGCAGCCGGCTTGTTACCACCTAACATCTGTTTTAAATATTCAAACTTTATCACTTGACAGGAATGTCTTGTGTTTGATAAATTTTTTTTTGTTTCGAAAAGAGGGACATCCTCTCAATATGTGGGACGCGGTCTCAAATGGTGGGACAGTACAACCAAAAGGGGGACACCTGGTCACCCTACTGCGCCCTATGCTTGTAAGCATCAGTCAGACAGGCAGATGGACATGACGGCGTATGACTGCTCAGCACAGGGGGGGGCGAACTGCTCCCCCCCAACGCTGCTCTGTGACGCCTTGAGTCTGGCTGACATATGCTGCCCTCATCAGGGAACCCGCCTCCAGTGGAATCTGTCTCCTCCTAATTCTCCTGTAAAGAAAGAGAAAGATATAGATGTTATGCACGTGTCATATCCAAGTAGTGTCAGGATCCTAGGCCCGGTCATGGTTGGACGGGTCAGGATGGTAACTTTGAGCAGTGCTCTCCACCTGACAGTGGGCAGTACCCTCCACCTAACTTTGGGCAATGCCCTACATCTGACATTGGCCCTCGGCCTGATATTGGCGCCCTACCACCCTCTAGTGGTCACAAACAATTGGTGCACGCTACAATGACAAATATCTTGACCACTGTATTAACAATAATTAATTGTGTAATCAATGTGGTGTCCTGGTGTGTGCTGTCATTGTCTTTCCCTTCCCTGGTGTGATGTCATGCACTGTGTTGGGTTGTTAGGAGTTGCCTTTGTGTTTAGTTGTGTTTATTTGTTCTTTGCTTATTGTCTAGGGGTTGTTTGTGATTCTGTGTTGGCCAGGTGTTCTTAATTGTTAATTAGTTGGGGTATATAGGGTTCTGTCTGTCCTCCCTTCTGTGTGGCGACATTCCTCCAGTTACCCCCTGTTCCTCCACGTCGTGTCGCATCGTTCTCCCTCTAGTAAGTCTTAGTGTTTGTTGTTTTGTATTGTGAAGTTTGTTATTTAGTTTCTGTATTTTCCCTGTATTGCACTGGATTCTACAGTAAACACCCTCCTCCAAGCTTCACTCCTCGCCTCTGCCTCCTCCATTCTTTCCCTTTCTGTATTATTGCATTCTACCTAACCCCATCGTGACAGAATGTCGCCACCAATAATGAATACAGCAGAAAGGGCAAGCGATACCATTCGGGTCGTCCTGAGCCTGATGGCCGGTGAGACTGACATGAAGCATTACTCACCGGCCAAGTGGGGGTTCCTGCTCCGGGAGATCGACCAGGTCGCCATGGAGAATCCGACACTGGAGCCAGCGATGTGGGAGATGGCTGAACATGTTGCTGGCCTCATGGAGAAGCACAAGTCGGAGGCTAGGGTAGCTAGCCTGCCGACTGTTCTCAGGCTTACGGTCAGCCTAGATCCTCCCACAGCCGCTGAGGCTGCTCGGATGTCCATCGCCGATCTGTCGTCTACAGCCAACATAGCTCCGACCGTTAGCTTCGTGCCAATAGCTAACCGGTCGTCTCCAGTTAGCACAGCTCCGCCTGTTAGCTCCGCCACTATAGATGGCCAGACGTCCCCAGTTGGTACAGCTCTACCCGTTAGCTCCGCTCATACAGCTAACCAGACGTCCACAGCTAACATAGCTCCGCCGGTTAGCCTTGTGTCAAGGGCTAACCAGCCACTCCCAGCTAACCTAGCTCCGCCCGTTAGCTTCGTGTCAATAGCTAACCGGCCGTTTCCAGCTAGCACAGTCTCCACTGCCAGACTAGGCTCCAGGTTCAGGGTGAGCCTAGTATCTGAGAGAGACCAGATGTCTCCAGCTAGCACAGTCTCCACTGCCAGACTAGGCTCCAGGTTCAGGGTGAGCCTAGTACCGGAGACGGACCAGATGTCCCAAGCTAGCCAGGCACTCCCAGCTAACCTAGCTCCGCCCGTTAGCTTCGTGTCAATAGCTAACCAGCCACTCCCAGCTAACCTAGCTCCGCCCGTTAGCTTCGTGTCAATAGCTAACCAGCCACTCCCAGCTAACCTAGCTCCGCCCGTTAGCTTCGTGTCAATAGCTAACCAGCCACTCCCAGCTAACCTAGCTCCGCCTGTTAGCCCCGCTACAGTAGCTAACCAGACGCCCACTGCCACCCTAGGCTCCAGGTTCAGGGTGAGCCTGGTAGCTGAGACGGACCAGATGTCCCAAGCTAGTCAGGTCTCTGCAGCTAGCAGGCCTAGGAGGGCTATTAGGACAGGAGCTGCTAGGCTCTCCCCGACTGTTAGCTTAGCCTCGGCAGCTAGCCAGGCATTCTCAGCTAGCACAGTTCCCACAGTGAGTCCAGGGCCCACAGTTAGCCTAGCCCCCGAGGCTAGTATGGCTAGTAAGGCCTCCACAGCTGGTCCAGCTTCCACGCCCAGTCCAGCCTCTGCTCTGGGTCCTGGCTCCTCATCCCCGGATCCTACACCACGCCTCGCCGCCGCGACCGATCCGGTCTCCACGCCCTGCCCGGCCTCTCCACCTGGTCCGGCTGCCGTGCCGGCTCCCGGCTCTTCGACGGATCCTGGCTCCCCGTCTGGTCCAGCTCTGCGCCGTGATCAGCGTCCTGGTCCTCGCCGGGGTCCTCGCCGGGGTCTTCGCCGTGGTCTTCGCCGTGGTCTGCGTGGGATCCTGCTCCAGGGGTCGTCGCCGCCGCACCTCCGGTCCGGCTCTCCTGAACCGGCCCCGAGTCCGGCGGCTGGAGGGTCTCTCGCCCGGGATCCTGCTCCAGGGTCCAGCTCCCCTTCCCGGGCTTCTACACCTGTACCCACCCCCCCTCGTCGGGCCTCGGTGCCCGTCCCCACTCCCCCTCGCCGGGCCTCGGTTCTCAGGTTCTGCCCCCCTCCCCGGGTCTCGGTGCCCATCCCCACCCCCCCTCGTCGGACCTCTGTTCCCAGGTCCAGTCCTCCTCCCCGGGCCTCTGTTCCCGTCCCCACCCCCCCTCTCCGGGCATCTGCGCCCGTTTTCTACCCCCCTGGCTGCTATGCCCCTCCTGGGGTTTTCGCTCGGCCTCCCGGCCCCTGGTCTTCGGGTCTCCTCCCTGGATCCTCTCCGGGGTTCCAGCTTCCTCCCTCGCCTGGCTATGGACGTTGTCTTCGGTGGTCTGGAAGCCCCCCGTTGAGGGGGAGGTACTGTCAGGATCCTAGGCCCGGTCATGGTTGGACGGGTCAGGATGGTAACTTTGAGCAGTGCTCTCCACCTGACAGTGGGCAGTACCCTCCACCTAACTTTGGGCAATGCCCTACATCTGACATTGGCCCTCGGCCTGATATTGGCGCCCTACCACCCTCTAGTGGTCACAAACAATTGGTGCACGCTACAATGACAAATATCTTGACCACTGTATTAACAATAATTAATTGTGTAATCAATGTGGTGTCCTGGTGTGTGCTGTCATTGTCTTTCCCTTCCCTGGTGTGATGTCATGCACTGTGTTGGGTTGTTAGGAGTTGCCTTTGTGTTTAGTTGTGTTTATTTGTTCTTTGCTTATTGTCTAGGGGTTGTTTGTGATTCTGTGTTGGCCAGGTGTTCTTAATTGTTAATTAGTTGGGGTATATAGGGTTCTGTCTGTCCTCCCTTCTGTGTGGCGACATTCCTCCAGTTACCCCCTGTTCCTCCACGTCGTGTCGCATCGTTCTCCCTCTAGTAAGTCTTAGTGTTTGTTGTTTTGTATTGTGAAGTTTGTTATTTAGTTTCTGTATTTTCCCTGTATTGCACTGGATTCTACAGTAAACACCCTTCTCCAAGCTTCACTCCTCGCCTCTGCCTCCTCCATTCTTTCCCTTTCTGTATTATTGCATTCTACCTAACCCCATCGTGACAAGTAGAGGTTAAGGGGGGGATCATGGCGGTGATGTGGGACGAGAAGGAGGTCATATTATAGGTTTATTGAAAATAAAAACGTTAGTTTGTGATACTTTCTTTATTTTATTTATTAACACTTTTAAGAAAAATACGAATAAAAAAATATATACATAAATAGAAAAAAAGAAGAGGAAGAAATCCATTCCCTCGGAGAACCCACCAAAATAAGACATTTTGATGAGAGATTGAATTACTTTATATTATGTCATTATGGACAGAAACAATCAAGCAGGCAAATTCACATCTTTCCACAGATCCAATGTTCCATATCTATCTATTCCTGAGACACTCAGAAGGAATGTGAACAACAAATTAACTGGACCCCGTTTCTGGTGTATTATTTATTTAAGGGGAAAGAATGCATTGTGTCTGAGAGAGAGAGAGAGAGAGAGAGAGAGTGAGAGAGAGAGAGAGAGAGAGAGAGAGAGAGAGAGAGAGAGAGAGAGAGAGAGAGAGAGCTGACGGAGAGCTGTTTTCTGGACCCCACCCTGTTGGTTTTTCAGGGGGGAGTGAAACCGTGGAAACAGAGCCCCTTCCTGGACTCGGCCGGACATCTGCTCTCAACACAGGAAGTTATTCCCCAAACTGAAGGCCCCCATTTCCCTGACACGACCGCACCATGCTCTCTGCCTGTGTACGTAGTACGTACGTGTGTGTGTGTGTGTGTGTGTGTGTGTGTGTGTGTGTGTGTGTGTGTGTGTGTGTGTGTGTGTGTGTGTGTGTGTGTGTGTGTGTGTGTGTGTGTGTGTGTGTGTGTGTGTGTGTGTGTGTGTGTGTGTGTGTGTGTGTGTGTGTGTGTGTGTGTGTGTGTGTGTGTGTGTGTGTGTGTGTGTGTGTGTGTGTGTGTGTGTGTCCACCTTTGGGGGTGGGGTGGGGGGAGTGCTATCCTCACTGTCACAGAGGGCCTCTCACGTACAGAATCTGTTGCTGGAAGTGATGCGGCCTGAATTCCACCAGTGAGATGTCCTCAGAGATCCATGAAAACCCAGAGTATAGGTTTTGCCTCCTCGCTGGAGATAATACAGATGTGGATAGAGAACAAAGAGAAAGAAGGGGGGGGGGGGGGGAACAGAGAGAGTCATGCAGAGAAAGAGGGGGATTGAGAGAGGGGAGAATAGAGGGAAGGGGGGGGGAGAGAGAGAGAGAGAGAGAGAGAGTCAGTTATAGAGAGGCAGGAAGAGAGAGAATCAGATAGAGAGAGGGTAGAGTCGTGCAGAGAGAGTGGGATATAGAGGGGGGGATAGAGAGAGTCAATCAGAGAGAGGGGGATAGAGAGAGTCGTGCACAGAGAGGGGGATATAGAGAGAGGGATAGAGAGAGAGAGAGGAGAGAGTCACACAGAGAGATGAGAATATAGAGAGAGGGGGATATAGAGAGAGGGGGATAGAGAGAGAGGGGGATAGAGAGAGAGGGGAGAGTCAAGCAGAGAGAGGGGGATATAGAGAGAGATGAGAGAGTCATGCAGGAAGAGAGGGATAGAGAGGGGGGTAGAGAGAGAGAGAGACAGATAAAGAGAGGAGGATAGAGGACGTGGGAAGGAGAGCAATGTGAGCTCAACCATCATAAGTTTAACAAGCTGCATGACAAAGATTTCATAAGTCCGGTGAAGAACATTCCCCCTCGTCGTGTTTCTCTGTGGAAAAGCAAAACAGGCATGCCATGGAATCCACACTGGTCCTGCTTCTGGCAATAAGGAGGTCTCAGTGGGCACATCAAGGGGACTTTATGAGAACTTGCTGCAAATTAGCTGTAACTCTCGACGCAGAAACGAGCTGCCGCGTCGGCATTTGTTTACCCCCGCAGCATTATGAGAGTGAGAAACGAGGCCATTGCTGTTCTATTCTAGGAGACGCTTTACGGTTCTTTATGGTTAGTTGTTGTTCCGAGTGTGATGTGCGTATGATGTGCATACAAAGAATCTGCTTTATGGTTAGTTACCATACACACACACATCTCAGATGTATTGCAATATCATGTTTTACTGTACTAAGGGTAGATTTTGCTCAACGTGAATAGATGTCATGAATAGTGTGATCTCACGCATGTATTTGCGATTCTACTATTTGTGCATCTATTCGTGTTCAGCAGAGTTTGGAGAAGCCGTGTGAAATTGGTTCTTTTTCCTCTGTCCTCGTGAAAATTGCATTCGTGATCAGAAGGACTTTTTTTGAATTTCAAACCTTTATTTAAACTCGAAAGGCAACTGAGGAATCTGAGGGCAGAGTGATATGTCACTGTCTTTTCGTCTCAACCTGTTTTCTTATACAAACAAATTGTCAGATGCAGTCGGGTTCATTCTTATTTTACTAGGTCGGCCGATGATGGACAGATTATGTTACCACGTCCAAAATCAAATGCTTTAAAGAGGACGGTTGTTTATCGATTCGTGCCATCAATCATTGGAATAACTGCCCACTGAACATAAGTATATTGAACAGCAAAGTGTCTTTCAAATACCACCTGAGAATGCACTACTTAAATATGTGAGCAAAATATTGTGATGTTGATAATGATGTCTACAATGTTTTACTGTTTTTTAGATTATCATTGTTAATTAAGTGAATTGTGATTGTCATAATGTATCTCATGTATTGTTATGTTTTGTGTTTTGTGTCGTCTTTCTGTGTGGACCCCAGGAAGACTAGCTCGCCACTTAGGTGGCAGCTAATGGGGGATCATTTTAAACATTAATTAAACATTGATATACAGAGTCCAAGGTTTTAAGGGTTGAGGCTGCAGCATGCTTATAGATTTCATGGCAGACGTGCAGCCAGGCCTCAAGTTACTACACCAGCCATAATAAACCAGTGGATTCCCACTATCATGCCTCCAGTTATACATGGTCACTTTAACCATTAGGCTTCTTGGGTTGTTTTCCAACCGAGTTCAATGTCAAGGCCACTTTGAAGGCACAGCCCTTGTGAAGTAACCTTGTATAAGATGAGGAATGGAAGTGGGAGGGCTGTGTGTACTTGGCTGGCTTGACTCAACCCTTGGGTCTTTTTCCATTTGGACGGATGGCTAAGTGAGACTGTTCAAGATCCGGTGCAGTCAAGTGTCTGCCGTGTCTGCCACACTGATGAGCCACGGTGCTGTGGAGCAGGGACGTGCACAGGACTTTAGAGGGGCAGGTGCTCAAAGGCTGAAAAGGGCACTACACTTGCGTGTATATATTAACCGAGCGCGCGTAGCACGCGTGATTTTTAAGGGCCCTTTTCGCGCGGGGGCCCCCTCTTTATGCTTTTTGGGGAGTTTTGGTGATCAAATATTGAATATTGAACTATAATAATCAGTGCAGGAGCTCACTTATCCTTGAAAGACACTTTTATCACTGACTTAAAAGGCCCATACATCTCCATAAATGTTCAGGGGGGAGGGAATAAGTGCTTACCCTACAGACCCCAAGAAGTGCTGTATATTCTGTATTGTTTAATATAAATGCATTTTTTATTCCAACCCCGATTTGTATTTGAGATTCCCAAATCCCATCGGACTTGACTTCTTCGTGTCCCTCAGTGAGTGTAATACCAGCATTCAACTCATCACCACCCACGCTATGCATAAAATATATAGGTCCGCGGAGAGGCACGCTGAGGAGGCCGTGCAAACTGCAATGGAATATGGGGCATCTCTCTCTTTACCTAATATTTTGATTCTATCCTGAATTTTTTCAGTTGGAAGGGCAGTCTATATGCTTAACAAAAAAAATAAAAATAAAAAAATGTCCTTCAAAAAGGGCACTTTTTTGATGAGGCTCAAAAAGGCAGGTGCTCAAGCACCCCTTGGCCTCTATGTGTGCACGTGCCTGCTGTGGAGGACAGAGAGGACACCCTGCTGCTACTGAAGACCTCATTGGGATGCACTGAGCCACAAGAGGCAGCGTTTAAATTTTAGAGTCTGTCCGAACATGTCAAAGGAAAATATTAAAGAGTGTTTAGACAAACACTCACACTTTGGACTTCAAACACTCACTTTAGACTTCAAACACTACATTATATTTATCTATTTATTAAAGAGATTTGCACTACATTCATACCTCATTTGCATTTGCACCTTGCCTTAAAAAAGTGGTTGTAACGTCATTGTCTGCATTTTTACTTTATTGTACTTAGGTTGTTTGTATATTGTATTGTATATTGTATATTGTATAGTGTTATTCCTCTTTTACTTTTTTACTGTATGAAGAACATTCTCAGGGGCTCATACGGAACCAAGCATTTCACTGTAATGTACAAATAAAAACAAACTTGAAACATGAACTAAAGTCTAGTGATGTTGACATGGGTCACTAACGTCATACAGTTATTATAAGATAAGATAAGATATTCCTTTATTGATATATAAGCTGCCCATATATATCTCCAGACTTCTGTCCTTTTATACTTGCTTTTTTAATACCAGACGAGCAGCAAATGGGATGCTTTTAAATGTTCCTGTGATGCAGTCAGAGCTTGGTAAAGCTGCATTCTCCCACTATATGCTCCCTTTTTATGGAATACGCTGCAAGTGAAACTTTGTCTAGAGGCACTTCCTACTGTGAATGCTTTTAAAGGTATGCTACGACTAGCCCTTCATGAAACATGTAACTGTTTTACCCGATGCTATTGCTGATCTGATTACGCTCCTTGCCACTGCACAAATGGCCTTCTGTATTTATATTTGAATTGTATGTTTTTTGTTTAATGCCCTGTTTTATGTTGACACGTGTTGTGTGCCGTGTCGGTCAGGACTCCCTGGAAGAAGAGATCTTGTATCTCAATGGGACATTCCTGGATAAATAAAGGATAAATAAAATAAAATAGAAATCCCCTTGGGGAAATTCAGGCATCATAGCATAGAATGGGGGAGGGGGGAGGGGAGGTACAGGTAGTAGGAAGATATGGTACAGGTCATAGAATTATTGTACAGTGGAGAAGTAAAAAATTAAATAAATATAACGGGTAACAATATAACAATATATATAACTCTGGACATGCGCATATGGGCAACAATGTGCAAGATGAGAGTATGTATGCCCTCTCAGTTATATTTTGCCGTACAATAAATATAGTTAAAATATATCATATCTAATCATCTAATATCTAATCTAATCTATAATCAAAAAATGCTAAATATATACTCTGATATGCTCATATATTATATGTTCATTCATTCATTACTTAGTCTAAAAAAATCATCTGAGAGTTCACCTCTCATTTCAGATGATATAGGATAAGATATTCCTTATTCAGGCATCATAGCAGCATGGGAGGGGGAGGGGAGTTTAAATGAAAGATTTTAAACTGTCTCAAATGATTCTAAAAGTATTTTGTTTTAATGTAACATTGCAAGAAGTTCCAGATGTCGGGGGCACAGCTAAAGGCAGATTTCCCAAGTTCAGTGTAAACTCTGCATGGGGGGGGGGGGGGGGGGTTTGAAGTGTAATCCGATCATTAGAGTGAGTATGATAAGGTCCAGAGGACCAGTCCAATAATGAAGTGATATACAGTAAGGGGGAAGCTCTCCAACAATGGCTTTATAAATACTAATAGATGCCGGTGCAAATCACGTCTCTCTGCCAGTGAAGACCACACAACCTTATTGCACACAGGATATAGTGGTGAGAGTACTATAACTATCACCAGTGATAAATCTGAGGGCTTAAATACAAAATCCAAGGGCTTTAGGGGCAGAGGAATTTTCAGCTTAGCACTTCAAATGTAATATGTTCCAGCACTTGTGCATATACTACTGCAGTGGGACTGGCAGCAATAACTCGCTATTTCTGTTAGTCTGTTGAAAGAAAACAAACCAATTTTCATACAATTGCCATTGATTGATTGATTGATTGATTGATTGATTGATGATTGATTGATTGAAAACTTTATTAACAGATTGCAGAATGGGTACAATACAGTACGCGTCTATACACACAATTGTTAATAAGGGGATGCAGACCAGAGAAAGACTTTCGTCTTGTTTACATCAGGGTCCCCATTTTCAATTCATCAAAAGCTTGAAATACTGACTGTAAATTCACGTAACATAATTGTTCATGTAACATAGAACTTTTGTTTTTGTTTCTCATGCACACAGACACACATACGATAAAGTAACCATGGCAGTTAGCGAGCGTAATGTCCCTCCCCCCCCCCCCCCCCCACCCCCCATCGCGAAGTCAATCCATGAACGGTGAGGTCATTTGCGGTTTAAAGAACACAATCAATATAGTCAATCTTAATACAATTACGTCAGGCTCTGTTCTGTATACTGGCAGAGGCAGTGGGGCGTGACGGCATCACGCTGATTAAGACATGGAAGTGAGGCAAAGGGTGGGGAGGGAGGAGGAGAAGCCATAGTTCCCATAATTGTCAGGCTTTCCACGAAAGGAGAGGTTAAAGAATCCAAAGAATTCCACCCTGTCACTAGTACAACAACAGCACTGATCAATAGCAGTCGTGCCGAGACGACACCAACCCTGCGGCAAAACTGAGGGCCGCCGCTGCGCTGAAGCAGATGCTTGACCTCTTCTCCCCACGTGTCCGTGTTACCTAACGCCTAGACCAGAGAGTCATGTTCATAGATCAACATCGTCGAGCTTAGAGAGCTCGTGTTCAATGTTGCCTCCGTCCGTGGGGACTATACGAGTTAATTCTATATCCTATACCCTTCGTTTTCGTCCATTTTTTCTTTTTTTAGGCCAACCTGCGAGAACAATCTATATGCAAATATTATGACGCTAGGTCGGTAGTATTACATATTAGTGACTGAATGGATATGGTGGGGAGGGCCTGTGACATCACTTCCTGTTCAGTAAAAC
>NC_140181.1:109714787-109930400 GCF_963971535.1 Notolepis coatsorum | reverse complement strand
GGGGAGGGCTGAGGGGGGGGGGGTTAGTATTCACCCTCTGATTGAATCTGCCTAATGGAGAGAGCCGATGATGGGGAGCAGATGTGGGGCGCGTGGGGAGAAGCTCTCCGCGGAGCTCCGCAGGCGCTCGCCCCGTCGTACGGTATAGAGAGACCCCAGAATACTAACACCGATCACCTCATGGATAATAATAATATGGATCCTATTCGCATGGCTTGGCCCTCTGGCTGCTGCTCACTCTCCCTGAGCTGTTGTTGTTGTTGTTTGTTTATTAGTTTATTTCTTATTTATCGTAACTCAAAACAATGTTTGTATCTCTCTCTCTCTCTCTCCGTAGGAGGAAGGGTAAAAACCTGGAAGAGAAGGTGGTTTATTCTGACGGACAACTGCCTCTACTACTTCGAGTACACAACCGTGAGTGGTCGGATGTTTTTTTTTTTTTTTTTTTTTATCCACTTTTTCTCCCATTTTCTATATTTTCTCCCATCCCAATTTCGTATCATCCAATTCAACCCTCCCCTGTCACGAACGCTGTTTCTTGCCTCCCACAAGCCGGCTGCAATGTGGACTAAGTCATACATAGCACGAGTCCCCTCCGGTACTTGAGGTAACAGCAGTCGCATCTTTTCACCTGCGCAGCTCGATCTCTCAGTGGCGAGGAGTAACGCATGGGAGGCTCACGCTGCCCCCGACACTTCCTGATTCTACTGCGCAGGCGCACCAACCGACCTGTAGGAGTCGCTGTCCACAACGCCCGATCCCCACCGATCAGTTTCCCACCCCCTAATACGGCCAATGTGTATTAGTACGGACGACCAGCTAAACTGAAAGCAATGTGGAGCGCTGGGCTCGAACAGGCAAGCCCAGCGTCTCCGTCATTCGTGGCGAGCGCCTTGCCCACTACGCCACGTAGCCGCCCAACCAGGTTCATATCCTATTCCCTACTCCCTACACTCCAAGTCTTTATGCATGTTGTTGTTGTTGTTGTTGTTGTGTCTTTACACCACACCAACATAATAGATAATGGACATATAGGGGATTGGGATAGAAATGGAGGAACGGAGGGAATCCAGGACACACACACACACACACACACACACACACACACGCACACACACACACACACACACACACACACACACACACACACACACACACACGTCACACACACACACACACACGCACGGTGGGTGAGAGTGGGTCCTCATCCCCACTCTTACACAGATCCAGCCTCTTTGACCTAAATTAACCTCAGTCCGGCAATTAACACGATGCATCATGGGAAACATCTGGGAGGTCTGCAGCACATCTGGCCCGGCTAAGCCAAGCGCCCCGCCCCCCCATTACGCTGTGTTTTCCCCCGCCGCCGCCCATCCCCCAAAACACACACCGCTACATCATCATCACACACGTCCAGGCAGAGGGGGTGCGTGTGGGGGGCACACAGGGGGGCACACATACTCAAGACGGAGGCTCATGCATATATGCATGCATGCCAACGCACGCACAGACATACGTGCCGGGGAAAAAAAAAAAAAACTCCCTCCCTCCCCCAGGCCAGCCAGCCACCACCGCGTCCCTGCGGGGATGCCTCATTAGGAGACGAGGTCTCCCCCCCCCCCCCCCCCCCCCCCCCCCCACCTCACGTCGGGCCCTGCGGACACAATAGCAGCCCCCTGGGGAGCACAGGGGGGCGCAGGGTCGCGTCTCCCCAGGGTGTAGTGATGATGAAGAGCGCATACCTCCCGCTCTACTGACCTACCTGACTGACCGCCCAGTCTGTCCTGAATGCAGACGAGATGCCGATGTGATGTCATATCATAATTTGACTATAATATATTCTCAGAGACAGAGAGGAGAGAGAGAGGGAGGGAGAGAGAGATAGAGAAAGAGAGGGGAGATAGAGAGAGCGGGGGAGAGAGAGAGAGAAGGGAGATAGAGAGAGAGGGGGGGAGAGAGAGAGAGAGAGAGAGAGAGAGCGAGAGAGAGAGAGAGAGAGAGAGAGAGAGAGAGAGAGAGAGAAAGAGAGGGGAGATAGAGAGAGGGGGGGAGAGAGAGAGAGGGGGGGGAGAGAGAGATAGGGGGGAGAGAGATAGAGGAGATAGAGAGAGGGGGGAGAGAGGGAGACAGAGAGAGAGAGAGAGAGGGAGAGAGAGAAAGAGAGGGGAGATAGAGAGAATATTATTTGTACTTTTTAACCCGATTGAAAGATTTCTTCTTTCATTGGCTTTAACGAATGGGACGTTCCATTGTCCGACAACTTTGTAGTGTAGGAGGTATTATTGTGCTTTATTCTTCTTCACAGTGCATCACGTCGCTTATACAAACACGACCGGCCAAAGTTCCAACCACCGCTAATGTAGCGCATTGTCCCCTTTTAACCCTTTCACCGCCGCCGCGCTACCAAAGCGGTTAACCCTTTCACCGCGACGATTCACAGAAGGTTTATTACCCTTTCACTGCCGCACGACAGCCGGTTAAGCCTTTCACTGCCGCACGACAGAAGGTTAACCCTTTACTATCACGGTAACCGTCGGTAGTGTGATAGTAAAGGGTTAACCTTCTGTCGTGTGGCAGTGAAAGGGTTAAGAGCCGATGGTGGTCATAATTTGCGGCTCTCAGCAGTTGGAACGCGATGCAAAAGGAGTTCCCCCCTCGCTTCTGTTTACACACCTGCAGCCGTCACCCGGCCTTATCACACTGTAACGTGTCCGTTCTGCTTCATGTACCGATGACACCTTGTAATTTTATCGTTTGTTTGACGTGTGTTTGAATTATTCCCCTTTATTGTTTTTATTGTTTTATTGTGGATCGCCATTAGTCTACACCAAAGTGAGACTACTCTTCCTGGGGTCCAAACATTAAAAATATTAAAAATACCCACAAAAAGTGAAATAAAAATATAAAACCACAAACATTGAAGTACTCACAAGAAAACATCACAACGAACAAAACAGTGAATAAAAAGCTCACTCAATATTCATAAGTTCGATATCACAATTCTCAACCATAAAATACAAATTACATATTCAGTCCATAAGGACAAAACAGATCAAAATCATATATATGATTTGAACTCATATTATAGCATAACTTTTCTCAAGTCACCGATCACCTTTATATTTCCATACTAATTTCAAAAGTCAATGGCCAAAATGTGACTCATTATTCATGAGCGCAATTTTAAACTTTTTTTTAAACATAAATTTGTTCCTTATCACAGTTATATTTCTGGGTATTTTACCTCTGTGATGCATCATGTATCGTCTGTCTCTTCTCTATTTTATTTTTCTCTCTCCCCGTTATCCTTCGAGGGGCCCTTTTGTCCTCTCGCCAGGCCCTCGTTGTACAGAGTGTGTTCTTAATGGACCTGCCTTGTTAAATAAAGGTTGAATAAATACAATAAAAAATTAAACAACAGAACAGTCATTCCGTGGATGAGAGAGTGAGAGAGAGAGAGTCCTTGCATTTGTAGCACTAAACTCCCAACGCTGACAGTGTTAGTTAGCTCCACGTTTCTCCCATCCCAATTTCGTATCATCCAATTCAACCCTCCCCTGTCACGGACGCTGTTTCTTGCCTCCCACAAGCCGGCTGCAATGTGGACTAAGTCATACATAGCACAAGTCCCCTCCGGTACTTGAGGTAACAGCAGTCGCATCTTTTCACCTGCGCAGCTCGATCTCTCAGTGACGAGGAGTAACGCGTGGGAGGCTCACGCTGCCCCGACACTTCCTGATTCTACTGCGCAGGCGCACCAACCGACCTGTAGGAGTCGCTGTCCACAACGTCCGATCCCCACCCCTCAGTTTTCCCACCCCCTAATACTGCCAATGTGTATTAGTACGGACGACCAGCCAAACTGAAAACAATGCGGAGAGCTGGGCTCGAACCCAGCGTCTCCAGCATTGGTGGTGAGTGCCTTGCCCACTGCACCACCTAGCCGCCCTACCGGCTGACAGTGTTAATAATAATAATAATAATAATAATAATAATAATAATAATAATAATAATAATAATAATAATAATAATAATAATAATAATAATAATAATAATAATAATCAATTTAATTTGTGTGGCACTTTTTGTTCACTGGGATCCCAAAGTGCTACGGGGTTAAAAACATAGTTAAAAAATTCAATAATTATTAGTAAAAAATTAAATACAGAATAAAAACAAGATAAAAAATAGAACATAGTTAAAATCATAGTATAAACAGAAAACTAAAGACAACAGCACAAGAAAAAAATTATATCACAAGAATTTTTCTTTTTGTTAGCTCCACGTTCTGTAACACGGGACCACATGACGTGCTGACGGTGTTAGTTAGCTCCACGTCGTTCTGTAACACGGGACCACATGACGTGCTGACGGTGTTAGTTAGCTCCACGTTCTGTAACACGGGACCACATGACGTGCTGACGGTGTTAGTTAGCTCCACGTCGTCGTTCTGTAACACGGGACCACATGACCTGCTGACGGTGTTAGTTAGCTCCACGTTCTGTAACACGGGACCACATGACGTGCTGACGGTGTTAGTTAGCTCCACGTTCTGTAACACGGGACCACATGACGTCACGTTTTTTTTTTTTTTTCATTGCATTTTTTGCGTTAGTTTTTTTGCGTTCGTTTTAGTTTTAGTTCGTTCGTTTTTTTGCGCAAATTCTTTTGCGAACGTTTTTTGCGTTTTTTTGTTCAATTTTTTTGTTCGTTTTTTGCGTTCGTTTTAGTTTTAGTTCGTTGGTTTTTTTGCGCACGTTTTTTTCTTTCGTTTTTTTTTTGTTCGTTAGTTCTTTTGCGTACGTTTTTTTTTCGTTCGTTTTAGTTCGTTCGTTTTTTAGCCAATTTTTTTGCGTTTGTTTTTTTCTGTTACATTTTTTGCGTTCGTTTTTTGCGTTCGTTTTAGTTCGTTCGTTTTTTTGCGCAAATTCTTTTGCGCACGTTTTTTGCGTTCGTTTTTTGCGTTCGTTTTTTTGTTTTAGTTTTAGTTAGTTCGTTTTTTAGCCAAATTTTTTTGCGTTCGTTTTTTTTGTAACATTTTTTGTTCGTTTTTTTGCGTTCGTTTTAGTTTTAGTTTGTTCGTTTTTTTGCGCAAAAATGTACACGGGACCACATGACCTGCTGACGGTGTTAGTTAGCTCCACGTGGTTCTGTAACACGGGACCACATGACGTGCTGACGGTGTTAGTTAGCTCCACGTCGTTCTGTAACACGGGACCACATGACCTGCTGACGGTGTTAGTTAGCTCCACGTTCTGTAACACGGGACCACATGACGTGATGACGGTGTTAGTTAGCTCCACGTCGTTCTGTAACACGGGACCACATGACGTGCTGACGGTGTTAGTTAGCTCCACGTTCTGTAACACGGGACCACATGACCTGCTGACGGTGTTAGTTAGCTCCACGTTCTGTAACACGGGACCACATGACGTGCTGACGGTGTTAGTTAGCTCCACGTTCTGTAACACGGGACCACATGACGTGCTGACGGTGTTAGTTAGCTCCACGTTCTGTAACACGGGACCACATGACGTGCTGACGGTGTTAGTTAGCTCCACGTTCTGTAACACGGGACCACATGACGTGCTGACGGTGTTAGTTAGCTCCACGTTCTGTAACACGGGACCACATGACGTGCTGACGGTGTTAGTTAGCTCCACGTTCTGTAACACGGGACCACATGACGTGCTGATGGTGTTAGTTAGCTCCACGTTGTCGTTCTGTAACACGGGACCACATGACGTGCTGACGGTGTTAGTTAGCTCCACGTGGTTCTGTAACACGGGACCACATGACGTGCTGACGGTGTTAGTTAGCTCCACGTGGTTCTGTAACACGGGACCACATGACGTGCTGACGGTGTTAGTTAGCTCCACGTCACGTTCTGTAACACGGGACCACATGACGTGCTGACGGTGTTAGTTAGCTCCACGTGGTTCTGTAACACGGGACCACATGACGTGCTGACGGTGTTAGTTAGCTCCACGTGGTTCTGTAACACGGGACCACATGACGTGCTGACGGTGTTAGTTAGCTCCACGTTCTGTAACACGGGACCACATGACGTGCTGACGGTGTTAGTTAGCTCCACGTCGTTCTGTAACACGGGACCACATGACGTCACGTTTGTTTGTTTTTTCCGTTAAATCTTTTGCGTTAGTTTTTTTGCGTTCGTTTTTTTTGTTCGTTTTTTTGTTTTTGTTTTAGTTTTAGTTCGTTCGTTTTTTAGCAAATTTTTTTTGCGTTATTTTTTTTTCATTCAATTTTTTTTTGCGCTTTTTTTGCGTTCGTTTTAGTTTTAGTTCGTTGGTTTTTTTGTGCAAATTTTTTTGCACACGTTTGTTTCTTTAATTTTTTTTTAGTTCGTTAATTCTTTTGCGTACGTTTTTTTTCGTTCGTTTTAGTTCGTTCGTTTTTTAGCCAATTTTTTTGCGTTTTTTTTTTCTGTTATATTTTTTGTGTTCGTTATTTTGCGTTCGTTTTAGTTTTAGTTCGTTCGTTTTTTTGCGCAAATTCTTTTGCGCACGTTTTTTGCGCTCGTTTTTTTCTTTTGTTTTTTTTTGTAGTTCGTTAGTTCTTTTGCGTACATTTTTTTTTGTTCGTTTTAGTTCGTTCGTTTTTTAGCCAATTTCTTTGCGTTTGTTTTTTTCTGTTAAATTTTTTGCGTTCGTTTTTTTGCGTTCGTTTTAGTTTTAGTTCGTTCGTTTTTTTGCGCAAAAATTAACACGGGACCACATGACCTGCTGACGGTGTTAGTTAGCTCCACGACGTTCTGTAACACGGGACCACATGACGTGCTGACGGTGTTAGTTAGCTCCACGTCGTTCTGTAACACGGGACCACATGACGTGCTGACGGTGTTAGTTAGCTCCACGTTCTGTAACACGGGACCACATGACCTGCTGACGGTGTTAGTTAGCTCCACGTTCTGTAACACGGGACCACATGACGTGCTGACGGTGTTAGTTAGCTCCACGTTCTGTAACACGGGACCACATGACGTGCTGACGGTGTTAGTTAGCTCCACGTTCTGTAACACGGGACCACATGACCTGCTGACGGTGTTAGTTAGCTCCACGTCGTTCTGTAACACGGGACCACATGACGTGCTGACGGTGTTAGTTAGCTCCACGTGTTCTGTAACACGGGATCACATGACCTGCTGACGGTGTTAGTTAGCTCCACACGTTCTGTAACACGGGACCACATGACCTGCTGACGGTGTTAGTTAGCTCCACGTCGTTCTGTAACACGGGACCACATGACCTGCTGACGGTGTTAGTTAGCTCCACGTTCTGTAACACGGGACCACATGACGTGCTGACGGTGTTAGTTAGCTCCACGTGTTCTGTAACAAAAAAAGAACGCAAAAAAAAGAACGAACTAAAACGAAAATGAACGCAAAAAAAAGAACGAAAAAAAGAACGCAAAAAAGAACGCAAAAAAACAAAAACGCAAAAAAAGAAACGCAAAAAAATGAACGAACTAAAACGAAAACGCAAAAAAAAAGAACGGAAAAAAACGAACAAACTAAAATCAAAACGCAAAAAAAAAACGCAAAAAATGAACTAACTAAAACGCAAAAAGAAAGAACACAAAAGAACGAAAAAAAAGAACGCAAAAAAATTAACTAACTAAAACAAAAACGCAAAAAAACTAACAAACTAAAACAAAAACGCAAAAAAAGGTACGCAAAAAAAAGAACGAACTAAAACGAAAACGAAAAAAAACGAACGCAAAAAATTAACGAACTAAAACGAAAATGAACGCAAAAAAACGAACGCAAAAAATGAACGAACTAAAACGAAAACGCAAAAAGAAAGAACACAATAAAACGAACGAAAAAAAAGAACGCAAAAAAAAGAACGAACTAAAACGAAAATGAACGCAAAAAAACGAACGAAAAAAAAGAACGCAAAAAAACAAAAACGCAAAAAAACGAACGCAAAAAAACGAACGAACTAAAACGAAAACTCAAAAAAAGAAACGCAAAAAAATGAACGAATTAAAACGAAACCCCCAAAAAAAAGAACGGAAAAAAACGAACAAACTAAAATCAAAACGCAAAAAAAAAACGCAAAAAATGAACGAACTAAAACGAAAACGCAAAAAGAAAGAACACAAAAAATGAATGAAAAAAAAGAACGCAAAAAAATTAACTAACTAAAACAAAAACGCAAAAAAACTAACAAACTAAAACAAAAACGCAAAAAAAAGTATGCAAAAAAAAGAACGAACTAAAACGCAAAAAAATCAAGCAAAAAAATCAACTAAAACGAAAATGAACGCAAAAAAACGAACAAAAAAAAAAAAACGCAAAAAATGAACGAACTAAAACGAAAACGCATTTTTTTTATTTATTTTTTTAGCTCCACGTGGTTCTGTAACACGGGACCACATGACATGCTGACGGTGTTAGTTAGCTCCACGTCGTTCTGTAACACGGGACCACATGACGTGCTGACGGTGTTAGTTAGCTCCACGTCACGTTCTGTAACACGGGACCACATGACGTGCTGACGGTGTTAGTTAGCTCCACGTTCTGTAACACGGGACCACATGACGTGCTGACGGTGTTAGTTAGCTCCACGTCACGTTCTGTAACACGGGACCACATGACCTGCTGACGGTGTTAGTTAGCTCCACGTTCTGTAACACGGGACCACATGACCTGCTGACGGTGTTAGTTAGCTCCACGTCACGTTCTGTAACACGGGACCACATGACCTGCTGACGGTGTTAGTTAGCTCCACGTTCTGTAACACGGGACCACATGACCTGCTGACGGTGTTAGTTAGCTCCACGTTCTGTAACACGGGACCACATGACGTGCTGACGGTGTTAGTTAGCTCCACGTGGTTCTGTAACACGGGACCACATGACGTGCTGACGGTGTTAGTTAGCTCCACGTGGTTCTGTAACACGGGACCACATGACCTGCTGACGGTGTTAGTTAGCTCCACGTGGTTCTGTAACACGGGACCACATGACGTGCTGACGGTGTTAGTTAGCTCCACGTTCTGTAACACGGGACCACATGACGTGCTGACGGTGTTAGTTAGCTCCACGTCGTTCTGTAACACGGGACCACATGACGTGCTGACGGTGTTAGTTAGCTCCACGTCGTTCTGTAACACGGGACCACATGACGTGCTGACGGTGTTAGTTAGCTCCACGTTCTGTAACACGGGACCACATGACCTGCTGACGGTGTTAGTTAGCTCCACGTTCTGTAACACGGGACCACATGACGTGCTGACGGTGTTAGTTAGCTCCACGTTCTGTAACACGGGACCACATGACGTGCTGACGGTGTTAGTTAGCTCCACGTCACGTTCTGTAACACGGGACCACATGACGTGCTGACGGTGTTAGTTAGCTCCATGTGACGTTCTGTAACACGGGACCACATGACGTGCTGACGGTGTTAGTTAGCTCCACGTGACGTTCTGTAACACGGGACCACATGACGTGCTGACGGTGTTAGTTAGCTCCACGTGACGTTCTGTAACACGGGATCACATGACGTGCTGATGACGCTGTTCTCTCTCTCTGTGTGTTTCCAGGATAAGGAGCCTCGTGGAATCATCCCTCTAGAAAACCTCAGCATCCGAGAGGTGGACGAGCCCAGGAAACCGGTAAGACACACTAACTGTCTGTCCCCATGTCCGTCCATCTGTCCCCACGTCCGTCCGTATGTCTGCCTGTCCCCACATCCATCTGTCCCCACGTCCGTCCGTATGTCTGCCTGTCCCCACATCCATCTGTCCCCACGTCCGTCCATCTGTCCCCACGTCCGTCCATCTGTCCCCACGTCCGTCCATCTGTCCCCACGTCCGTCCATCTGTCCCCACGTCTGTCTGTCCGTCTCCCTCTCTTTTACTTTCGCTAATATACTTTTTTTTTTTATCCACTTTTTCTCCTCCTGTTTCCTGTGTTTTTCTCCCATCCCAATTTAGTCGTTATGCCAATTCCCCCCCTCCCCTTCCTGGTCGTTGCTTGCATGTGCCCCCCCCACTGGTCGGTCTAGGGAGCCCTGTAGTCTAACCTAACGGATGCTTCCTCCGAGACATAGGAGACAGCCAGCAGCATCTTTTTACACCTGCCAGCGCGGACTCTCATTGGGTGAGGTGTAACGTGTGGGAGGCTCACACTCACTATACCCTCACCATCTCCCTCCCTCGCTGTGCAGGCGCCCTGACCGACCTGTAGGGGTCGCTGTTTACAACGACCAGAATACCACCCACCCACCAGCTTCCCTCCCCGCTGACTCTGCCAATCAAGCCAGTATGACGGCCGGGCCAAGCCGGAGGCAACGCTGACAGCCGGATTCGATACCGGTGCCTCTTGCGTTGGTGACGAGCGCTTAGACCGCTGCGCCACCCAGCCGCCCTTTTCGCTAATATACCTGAAATTAAATTCAGATACCACTGCCTTGGCAAAAATAATAATACCCCCCCCCCCCCCCTTGATATAGTCTGTTTTTTTTAGTAAAGTATATCATATATATTTGGGTGATAGTGGCTCGGGAGGTAGAGCAGTCATCTGGTAATCCAGAGGTTCCCAGTTCGATTCCTGCTACTCCCCGGGGCAGCGTGTTGATGTGTCCTTGAGCAAGACACTTAACCCCTAATTGCAGTTTGAGCGCCGGCTTCCAGTTAAGTTACTGGTGGTGACCTGGTTTGAACGATGCTGCTTTATTCAGTGTGAATGTGTGAGTGAACGGGTCAAATGTGAGGAACAAAATTGTAAAGCTATTTGGATAAAAGCTGCTCTATATAAATGCAGTCCATTTACCATAATGGAGTACCGTACTTTTCGGACTATAAGCCGCGGCTTTTCCCCCCATTTTTCGACCCTGCGGCTTATATAACGGTGCAGCTTATATGTGACTCGACGTGACCAAACCCTGAAAATGTAAAAATCAAAATATTGCTTTTTTGACTGCATTGAAATGTTATTTATCTGTTCCCTTATTTGCTAAACTTAATACAACTTGTAAAGGAGTTAATTCTTGTTATTTGTCCGACAGTATTGTGTCCCAATGCTAATTACATATGATAATTAAACATTAAAACACCTGCGGCTTATAGTGCGAAAAGTACGGTACATAATTATTACAAGTCAGCGGTCTCGAGGTGATGTATTAATGATGATGGTTCCACCCTGCCGCGTCTCCAGAACTGCTTCGAGCTCTACAACCCCAACCACAAGGGTCAGGTGATCAAGGCCTGCAAGACGGAGGCGGACGGACGCGTTGTCGAGGGCAACCATACGGTTTACCGGATATCGGCGCCCACGGCGGAGGAGAAGGAGGAGTGGATCAAATCCATCAAGTGAGAGACCCCTGCAGGACTCTCTCTCTCTCTCCCTCCCTCTCTTTTAGCCCGTATCCATTTACACTTAAATGGCACTTAGCTAACGCCACGTTAGCTCCCATGTGTCAGCTTCTCATGTCTGACCTTGACTGGAACTAACACACACTCACTCTCACACACGCACACACACACACACACACGCACGCACACACACACGCAGATGTGAGCTCACATGCCGGTCTCTGGAGTGCAGACACTTACTACTAGCACAAAAAGCATACATGTGTGCTGCACACCAAGGTTATTATAGTTAGCTAAAATTAAACTAAACTAAAAACTAAAACTAGGCGTGAAAGGACATTTTAGTTAACCGAAATAAAAAGTAAATAACTAAAACGAATCTATTGTGTAGCAGCAACGAACTAAATACATTTCAAAAGTACAGAAAATCCTTTTAGTTATAGTCTTGAATCTGAACAAAATGTGGTCATATTTATCAACACGACAAGTGTGAGGAGGTATTCGTGGATGTTTATTGAGTCAATTGCCTTCACGATTTGACGTTTTGTATTACACAACAATACCCTCTGAACTAACAGTATTAAATACTGCCCCTGACAAAACCCCCTCCATATTATAATGAATACGTGAAAGATCCTGGAAACTGAAACTAAACTGAATTGAAAACTAAAATAAAAATAAAAACGAATGCAATTTGTTTCCAAACTATAATAACGCTGGTACACACACACACACACACACAAAGATACAGATTTGAGCTCACTCGCCCATGTGCAGAAACTATAGCACGCATGTACAATGTATGCACATTGCAAACTCACATGCGTGACTAAGTGACAGTTCCTCAGTTCTCACACTGTGTGAGAGATAAGACTGTGGATACAGAGAGGACCTCGGGAGGTCGAACGGGCTTCCGTTTGATAAGGGCTTAGAGATATAAGAAAGAGGACATACATACACATACAGAGGCACACCACTCCCTTTTGTGTTTTAGCAAAACTCCGCAGTCCACACTTGTCACGTCCAAAACGCTGTCTTGTTAACACTTTGAATGCCCAACCCGAGTTTTCTCGGGTTTACCCCCCGCGGGTTGAATGCCCATAACGAGAATATTTGTTTTATCTCGTTTTTTATTTTTTATTAGCGATCTGAATTCATAATCAACTGAGTCTACCGTTGGTAAATCAGCCACCCCAGGCGCTCAGATGTGAAAAAAGCGCCCCCTATCGTCTCCCAGATGGTAATTCACCCTTTTGGATTGGACTCAATGAAAATGCATGGGGAAAAAAACCCCGGACTCCACATTTTACTTCTCACGCATGTAACCGGCGCCGATCAGCTTCATGCTGGACCCTCAGCACAGCGTGCATACGCTGTTTTACAGTATACGCGTGGGATCAATAAAAGGATTGATTTTTGGAACGGCTATCAGGAATTGGAATAATCCATTTGGATACCATCTGATCTCAGGTAAGGAATCTATTTTTACCAGTCTTAGGATAATCAGACCTGTTTTCACGGAGATATAAGCTTTCCCCTATAATGTAATATGGCTTTGGTTTTGACTGCGAGTAATCAGGAAATAAGAGAATCGATTTACAGCTTGCGGCACCAGCGTGCATACGTACACATATACTATCGATAATCTAGCGTTTATTTGAAAACGATTCATAAATAGGCCGAACAATGACAACGTTCTAGAATATTACAGTACATCAGCGTTTATCAGGGATTCTTTTTTTTTCTTCTTGAAAACGAGGGCTTTTAAAAATGCTATAAAACGGAAATGAACCGATAAAAAAACAATCCGCTTCGACAATGTTGACTGGAAATGGGTCATTGATAAGCGACGGGCAGATTGGACACATAGCCATAATTTAAAACATAGATTAGGCGATATTAACGTTAACATTGAAGTGGTTGCTGGGCATTCAAGGGGGTAAAAAGGAAAACACGGCCGGCTCTGAAAGTGTTAAGGAGCGAGCGAGAGAGAAAGAAACTCAAAGCACCGGAGTAAATTGGACATAACGGGTAATTGATCAGCACCGTTGTCATCACATTCCCTCAGCTCGTGCTCATCTGCCTGAGTCACTGATCGATATTAGAGCAGTGGAATCATATTATACGATGCCTCCGCGCTCCTAACGACGCAGAAACCCAGTTAGCATCGACACACGCGTTTCCATTAAGCGAGAGTGATGGATGTTTTTTGAGCGTCGGCTTCCAGTTAAGTTACTGGAAACCTGGTTTGAACGATGCTGCTTTATGTACAGTCGAGGGAAATTCGGATCGAATGACGGCGGTGATCGTTTGTCAAGGTTTGTGAGATTATATAATTGACTCTTCAGGCGACGTTGGGTCAGAATAGCACAGGTCATCCCTTATCTCTGTATTAGGCCTGACCTACACATATCCCATTGTACGGGACAGTGTTGTAGTCGAGTCACTAAATCTCGAGTCCGAGTCGAGTCCCAAGTGTCCGAGTCCAAGTCATCGAGGTTGAATCACCTCCACTCTGGCAGTCAAAGAGCTGACATACACAAAAAAAAATTACATTAAACATAAATGACACAGCGATCACTATTTCAAAGGGAGTTTATTTACTTTGTGACACAATAGCCAAACAAATGCACTATAGCCATCAATATCATATGCCAAATGATTAGGGCCTATTACAAATATAAATACAAATAAATAACTTATCAATTAACAAGTCCGAATGTATAGTCAATGCTCGAGTCCAAGTCCAAGTCGAGTCACGAGTCCTGAAAATCAAGTCCAGGACTAGAGTCCTACAACACACTGGTACGGGGGACACGCCGGTGCACACTTCAAAATGCTGCTACGACGACGACACAGACAGACAGACAGACAGACAGACAGTGGCTCGAGCTCATGTTTCCGTCCACGTATCAACAGGCGCGGTAATGAGTGTTATTGGCTGCTGGGCTCGCGGCACGGTTGTGTATATCAGCGTGTGTGTGTGGAGAGAGAGAGACTCCTTCCAGGAGCTGTGGGGAGAGAGGCGGGAATGGTAATGATAACAGACTCCACATCGCTGCTGCCGTCTCCTCCTGACTCAGCTGCTGGGACGGCAGACTGTCCTGTGGTCAACACACACACACACACAGCTCAGTCATTCCGTCTCCGACGCATCATGCAGGGGTGGCAGTCGTTCCTGTGGCTAATATCCTGCACACACACACACACAGAAAACTGGCCACCTCAGCATGTCCGGCCTCCATATTGTCTGTTGGGAACGCAGTACAGGCCTTGGTCCCAACCCAAAGGAAAGTATGAACATGCGTGACATTGCGGGGGCACTGTAACACACAGCCCACTCTGATAAAAAAAAAACGCAACGTTTTCTCACAATAATGGACCGCTGTGGTTTTCATTACTCGCCCCCGTCTTACTGTAGGGAATATGGGGGTGTGTGGAGCTGCGTTATTGCACACCAGAACAGGCCCAGTTGGCCAGTAAAAGAAGAGTTCTCCTTCATAAGGAAGTCATTATAGCACTAACCTTGAGCAGTGTTTATTGGATACGGGTACGCAATAGCCTATGTAAGTTAAAGCAATAGAAAAAAATACAATTTGTACAAAACAATAGCAACCGCTATTATACACCAATTATAATGGCATGTCTTTTTTTTTTTTACTGCCGTTAAGCACTTTGAGCTGCAATTCTTGTATGAAAGGTGCTATACAAATAGTTTATTATATAAAAAAGTGTAACATTGTTTAGTACGGAGGTCAACAGCTGACGAGTTGCGTTTCTGTCCTTGTGTCCACAGAGCGAGCATCAGCAGGGATCCTTTCTACGACATGCTGGCCACGAGGAAGCGGAGGATAGCCAACAAGAAATGAGAACCCCCCCCCCCCCTCTCAAACCAATCACATTGACATTGCCATCGTTGTCACCAGCAAAGCTCGTTTGTAAAGAAGGTCTCTCTTAACTCACTCGTTCGGGGGTAGAAGATGAGGAGACTCGGGGACAGAGTAACTAAAGGACTGATATGACTGGTCATCATGATTACCACCAGAGATACGTATATGCACTTCGATTAAAGATCTGCCATCTGGACGTTTTTAAGATATTTTCTCTGCTTGTGGATATTGTGATGCTCTTGAGGTGCCACAGGGCGGGGTCTGGACTGAACGATGAAGACGACGGAACAACAAGCCGTGAATCAGCCTGCATCATCACCGGTGGACTATAGCGAAGGAATCTGTAAAGTCCCCTAAACCTAAACACAGCTGGAAGGAACCATAACGGTCTGAAATCATAGCAGACATCTGGAGCTATCTAGAACAGTATCGCCCTCTAGTGGCGATTAATGGGGAAGTGTGCAGCATGCCACACACACAGACAGGCAGGCAGGCACACAGACGAGCACGAGCAAAGCACATTTAATGCATATTGTTAGTAGGAAATGGGACGTGAACATGAGACCTCCACACCCATCCGTGTTCTGCATCCTGTTTCTCTTAGAACGAGTGGACGAACATCCATCCATCTCGTCAGTGAGGCTGCCCTGTTCGGTCAACGCACAGCATCTCAACCTCGTGGCCAGTGTCCCGCCAGAAGTGTCCTCGGTGCAAGACGGCCTTCTGTCAAAGTTGACCCCGAAACATTTCCCTGCGACAGCTGCTGACAACCTTTTATGGCGTTTTTTGTTGTTGTAGTTGCATTTACTGTAAAATACATAAATAAAATAATAGCATATATGAATCAGCTGGTCTGATTGCTAACCCTAAAATGACTGTGATGCAAAAACACTTTATCTTAAATGATAAAAATGGAAATTAATGAAGGAATGGCAGCCAATAATTTGGGTTTCACAATAGTTCATTTACACAATACATTCATTATTTCTACCCTCCAAAACGAATTCAAAAAGTCTGGTAGAAATCAACTAGAGCCAAAGGAAGGAGGGGGAGTAATGTTGATGTTGTATTTTTACACATACTATCCCTTTAAAGTGACATGAAGAGACACATTATTAACCGCTTATAGCCAAGATAAACACCATCCTGTTTTTAATTCTGTAAACACTCTTCGGTATTCGATGTATTGAAGATCCACCCTCTTGTGTCAAGTCATTTTCTTTTCTCATATTTATTTTCTCTTATTACAAAAAAAAAAGAAACTTGTTTTCCCCTTTACATTATGCATGTATATAATGTACATACGGTTTATTTGCTTTCCATTTACGTTCTTGTGTTTTTATGTAGCATGTAAAGCGCCATGGCTATTGTAGCCTCTACACAACCGTTCACATTTTTTGTTTTGAAATTCAGTATAACAGTTTACAACGACGTCGAGTGGAAGAGGAGCCCCCTCCTTGCAGCTGTGAAGAAGAACAGTCTCCGTACGCCGGTATCTATCGAAGATATGAGGATACATTGCTATAATAGTAAAGCCCGCTAAAACTTCCGTTTTTACATGGGTAGGGGGACGAGGTTTGCCCTAAAAAAGGTGAAATACTCGCTACGGCGGAGCCACGCGGTCTCCCTGTAACAACCCCATTGGTGGAATAGATCAGATACTGGACGTTTCCATAGAAACCCAAGTTTGTGTGAAGGCATTTTAAATCTCGAGGACTGCCATCCCGGGGCGGAGATCAAGCCGACCTAAGACCTAAAAATCTCGCTCACTTGACGGAGCTTATGTTTTTGGGGGGGGGGGGGGGGGGGGGGGTATGAACTAGGCTTAACCTGGGCTTTGGGAAAACTACACATGTATACATTTTACAGATTACTGAAATGTTATCGACGACTTTGAATAAAAAAAAAAAAACTGTTACAATGTTGATCAGAAACATCGGGATGTGTTGTGTGAATTGATTGACCAGTCAACCAAGTTTGCCGATCGCCAAAATAACCAAGAAGTCTTTGGTCGTCTGAATTGTAGAAATACTGTGTGTTGTGAATAAAAAAAACGAGTTAGTCTGGTTGTCTGGCCTATATATATATATATTGTTGCTGAATAGCTAGAAAATCTGTGTGTGGCCTTATACGGAATAGTTAGAATACCAGTGGAACCGTCGTTGAGTCTATAGATAAAGCCAGAATACGAAAAGAATCGCGTCGTCTGAAACCCGCTTATCTACATCGATCGCTCCCGATAGAAAATGTTTTTTTTTCTCGCCCCGAAGGAGAAGCGTCCTCGCAATCGACCCCCCCGCGTCGTACGGAGACGGGGTCGGACACAAGGCATTTGTCATTCACTTTTAACAAGGCTTATGAACGGAGTCAAGAGGGGAAAAGAGAGAAAACAAAGTTACAATTTCTGACATTAACAAATGTATTTTAAGGCGTTTTATATACCTTGTACAATGTATAAACATGCTATTGTTGAACTAAAGGTATAATTGCCATTTGTCAACATTTTTTTGTCTTGATAGTAAAAAAAGAAAAGGGGAAAAAAGCAAACCATACCCGATTACTGACTTATATCCATAGAATATGGTCTAAAATACGATGTGGAAATCCTTTCTAAAAACAAACCCAAGTAACAACAAAACAAAAACAATTCTCTTGGTAGTCCTGATACAGGACTGTACTTATGTATAAAAAATAACTGATAGTACAGTTCAAAATTAAATTCACAGTATTCTCTCTCATGGACGCTAGAACAAACAAAAAACAGTATTCTTTTTCTTTAAAAAAGCAACAACACAAAAAAGGTCCACAGCCATAATGATATAACTATCATGACAACTATATTTTTTATGCTTTTTTGAATGCTTAAAGTGTAAAAAAGAAAGAAAAAAAAAGATAACAAATGTGAGAAAGAGAGAAAGAAAGGATTGTTGAGAAAATCTCTTCCGTCTGTGAAGTAAGTATTTTTTTTTCTTTTCATTGAAAATAAGAAAGATAAAAAGGAGATTGAATCTTAGGCTTCAAAGCTAAATGGAAACACAAAAAAAGAAAAGAGAGCTGGGAAAAATTTTCCTCAAGTCTGTCCAGGGTTACAGGTGGAGGTATCCATCATCACAGAAGACACGGAAGCCTTTCATTCCCCCTTCGTCTCCTTCCTTCACGTCCGCTCCGTCCAGAGGTGGATGGAGGACGCTTCGCTCGGGGGCTCCGTTACAGATATGTAGATCACGGTGACATCATAAACTCATGTCCGACGTCATACTGTTCATCTCCTAGGCAACAAAATGCTTTTTTTCTTTTATTTATTTCATTATTCAGTTGGACTGGATGGGGGCAAGTCCTGAGTCGTCCACTGAGCAGCGGTTGAGATGTTTTAAGCTCCAGGCTTTTTTTTTCATTGTTCTTTTTTTCTTTTTCTGTATTTTTGTATTAATCTGTGTTTATACAAGTATATATTAATCCTTTTTTTTTTTTTTTTTTTTTTATGATCATAAATGTCCATCAAGTGACAGTATTTAAACTGCTGTGGGAAAATTAGGCAAAGAAAAAAAACATCTTTGCCTTAAAAAAAAAAAGAAATCTCTCAAACTATTAAAACAATTCAACATCTTTCGTGGAGTAAAAAGACTTCCCACTGATTAAGCACCGTGTTTTAAATAACAGGGATGTCATTCCTTTGCCGTGGGGTTCCACTTCTCTGATTGATGGATTGATTTCCAAGCCTGCAAGGCAAGAAGGGAACGGGAGGTTACATCACATGTGCATACGAGACCGAACCTGGTAATCATTGGCCATATTCATATGCACGTATTGTGCTCTTATGTCGAGCTCAGGTTGGGTTCCACACACAAGAACAGGAGAGACCAATCCCAAGTCGATCTGCACTTTCTCAGCCAAGCTTAGAACACCTAAACACACTTTATATGTATTTGCACTACAACCCATACCTCAGTACACCTTACTGTAAATTGTACCTCATCCCATCTCTGCTTTGCACTATATAGTATTGTATATTAGTATTGCATAGTATATTGTATGGTAACTCAGTTGCTTCTATTCTGCATCGAACATTGTACATACTGAACACTGTGTTTACGTACGTGACTTCTATTTTTACATGCTATACTATTTTATTTCATACTTATCTCTTGTAGCACAGTCTCTGGAGCGTAACAGAAAGAAGCATTTTGTATAAAAGTATTCTGTACTTCTGTATGAGAACTATTAAAGAAACTTGAAACTTGAGCTAGAGTCACTTTTCCGCACCTACTCCCAAACTCTAGATTGATAAACCTAGATATTTGGACAATCCAGAGAGACTCCGTGGGCAATCTGCGCATGCGGAGTTGGGGAGTAGGTGCGGAAAAGTGAGTATAGCTCGGCAGAGAAAGTGCCGATCGGCTTGGGACTGGTCTCTCCGTGTTCAGGAGCCTCAGGCGTATAAAAAGTCTATTGGATCATGTCTCCCGCGCCCCTCCCCCACAGCCGTAGCTACAACCACTTAATATCAAGGCTCTCATCTACATTCATTAATCTGCCCCCGCCCCCGCTCTCTCCTCCATGAGCTCAATGTAACGCAGAAGTGCAGTGGTCTGTGTGTGGGTCTGTGGGTGAGTCCACTAACTATTAGGGGTGTAACGGTACACAAAAACCACGGTACGGTACGTACAGTACCTCGGTTTTGAAGTCACGGTTCGGTACGGGTTTTCGGTACAGGGGAAAGTTTGGCTTTCCATGTTCCACTCAGGGGTGATGTAGTGTGCAGTAACTAATTGTACTTGTAGGGCTGTCAACGAATATTCTATATTGAAATTAATAAATCGACTTGTAATGTTTTTTTTATAAATTATAATAATTATATTAGATTGTGAAAAAAACAGCCCCCGGTGGGCGGTCGTTAGTGGTTAACATACTGTTGTATTCGTTCGGTACACTACACAGCCGTTCGGTACGGTACGGTACACACTGAAACGGTTCGGTTCGGATACGAGTACCTTTACACCCCTACTAACTATGTTCTTTGATTTTCTTGCAACAACTTTCTTCATCTCAATTCTCAATAATAAATAACCCCAACTAATCTTACTGTCATGCACTTGTCCTAATATACAGAGGTGCAACCGGCTCTGTGAGCAGAAGCACGCACATGCACGGATGTGCACACAGGAATGCGCTGCACTCGACTGATTCGCCAACTCGCTAATTATCCACCCGGCTACTTTGCATATCAATAGATCAGGTCGTCAGGTGTGTTCAAATACGTTCTCAGATACATTCACACAAAACTTGTGAATGAAATGTGTACATTCCATTCGTAGAGGCAATTAGGCACCGTCTGTAGTCTGTGCGTACGCGAGGGAACATTTATGCGCACGCACGTGGCGTCATTCAAACACCGTGCAACCAGCTTTGCTAATATTAATTAATACTAACCTAAACTGTAGCACTCAACACTTTGATGAACATTGTTACTCAGCTGATAGAGTTGTGCCCTTCCCGATGAACTTGTAAGTCGCTTTGGATAAAAGCGTCTGAGCTAAATGACTAAATGTAAATGTACTCACTTGTAGTTGTGGAGGAGAGGAGGGTGTCAGTATTTCAGGTCATTGCACAGCATGTTGGCGGAGGTTCCGTGGGTCTCTCCATTAGCTCGACTGTAACTGGTGTCTGCAAGAGAGGAACAACAACACGTCCCTGGTTAACTCTGTAGTCGGAGACTACAATTTCATGACCATACTAGCAAAAAAAAATAACCCATAGAGACACTGGACTGCTAATTAAAATTCTCATGTGTTCCATACAAGCTCTCGCCAGACGCACCAAGCTCCCGGTAGCCCCGCAAAAAAACGACTTGAATACAAAAACATTTAATATATATATATATTTTTTTTTGATCCACTTTTTCTCCCATTTTCTATATTTTTCTCCCATCCCAATTTCGTATCATCCAATTCAACCCTCCCCTGTCACGAACGCTGTTTCTTGCCTCCCACAAGCCGGCTGCAATGTGGACTAAGTCATACATAGCACAAGTCCCCTCCGGTACTTGAGGTAACAGCAGTCGCATCTTTTCACCTGCGCAGCTCGATCGCTCAGTGGCGAGGAGTAACGCGTGGGAGGCTCACGCTGCCCCCGACACTTCCTGATTCTACTGCGCAGGCGCACCAACCGACCTGTAGGAGTCGCTGTCCACAACGCCCGATCCCCACCCATCAGTTTCCCACCCCCTAATACGGCCAATGTGTATTAGTATGAACGACCAGCTAAACTGAAAGCAATGTGGAGCGCTGGGATCGAACAGGCGAGCGCAGCGTCTCCGCATTCGTGGCGAGCGCCTTGCCCACTACGCCACGTAGCCGCCCAACATTTAATATTATTTCATCTCCCGACCGCCGGGCTGCCTCCCCCAAAATGTTTAAACCTGTGCAAATTAAATGTAAGACTTTTGAATACCTTTTAAGGCCTTGAATTGAAAATGTAATACATTTGAATACCCCGCAGATACCGTGGTAGTAGTGTTCACACAAAGCAACAGTTCCTCTCGAGACACCAGCATTCCACTTCCACCTCAGCCCACAACATGCAGTAATACCTGTGTGTCCGTTGAGGTGGTGGTGAGTGGTGATGTTTGGGACCGGTGTGGGCGATCCGCTGCGAGAGGCGAGTCGGCGGTCGTCGGCGGCGTTGTTGTCCACGCGCCGGCGTTTCTCTGGGGAGCATCCGCCGTTACGCATGACCACCTCCCCCTCCTCCACCACCTCCCCCTCCTCCACCTCCCCCTCGTACGGACGCCGTTTCCGGCTCTCTGGGGAGCTGCTGGCCCTGCGGCTGGGAGGTGCTGCTGCTGTCGTGTGCCGGGGGTGGGAGCTCTGCTCCTCCTGGCTGTCGTGCCTCCTCTTCCTCTTCTTCTTCTTGTGTTTGGAGGACTTGCCGTCGACGGCGCGGTCCGAGGAGTCCACGTCGGAGCTTCTGCGGGAAGAGAGAGAGAGAGAGAGAGAGAGGGAGAGAGAGAGAGAGAGAGAGTGGCGTGGAGAGAAATATCAACCTCAGATTCAAACAAAGACACTGGTAGAGAACTAGACTACTTAGACTGACGGAGAGATGCGACAAACACTGCTATTTGTTCATTTTTAAGGCCATTATTAGTATAAGCTACCTCCTCATATCATATCATTATTGGAATGGAATTTTGCAACCTATTCTGGACGCCAGACCCGAGATAGCTCGGGTCTTGGTCGTTTTTTTCTTATATTCGATATTTTTATTCATTATTCATCCACTGACGGTTCCCATGTTGCCATAGGAAAGGATTTTGAGATCGCCAAAGTGCAATACCGGTCGCATCCTGCCAGATGGCAGTGTCGCCCACCCTTTGAAACCTTATATCTAACCCTGTGTTACACTCAAATGTCTGGCACACTCGATCCATAAGTTGTGCCAAATTATGTCCGGGACCAGATGGGACACCAATACTGGAAATCGCGATCAGACAATTGGAATATTCTTTTTGGAATACCCCCGACCAAAGGTAAGGACTATCTGACATCAATTTCAGCTTGATGCAACCAAGAAACGCCAACGCTTATAGTAGAATACACGTAGCGCCCTATAACTCAGCGTTTCAGGAATTATCCAGGATCACTCCTAAACTATACTTATATTCACCACGGGATAACGCGCCAACATATGCATGAAAAATTTTTCTCTTTCTTGCATGTTCGACGGAAGAAAGTCACTGTCAAATGACTATAGTATTGCCTCCATAGCTATAATATAGAATAGGGCGGCTAGGTGGTGTAGTGGTCTAAGGCACTCGCCACCAGTGTGGAGACGCTAGGATTCGCGTGTTCGAATCCAGCTCTCCACATTGTTTTTCAGTTTGGCTGGTCGTCCGCAGTAATACACATTGGCCGTATTACGGGGAGGGAAAAACTGAAGGGTGGGGATCGAACGTTGTGAACAAGCGACTCCTACAAGTCGGTTGGTGCGCCTGCGCAGTAGAATCAGGAAGTGTCGGGGGCAGCGTGAGCCTCCCACGCGTTACTCCTCGACACTGAGAGGTCGAGCTGCGCAGGTGAAAAGATGCGACTGCTGTTACCTCAAGTACCGGAGGGGACTTGTGCTATGTATGACTTAGTCCTCACTGCAGCCGGCTTGTGGGAGGCAAGAAACAGCGTTCGTGACAGGGGAGGGTTGAATTGGATGATACGAAATTGGGATGGGAGAAAAATATAGAAAATGGAGAAAAAGTGGATCAAAAAAAAAAGCTATAATATAGAATATAGATATAGCTCTCCAAACATAGTGACGCACAGTGAAAATATGTTATGGAAACGTGGCACGGACCAGACTACTCCCTGGCGCTGAATGTCCTCGCTCTTTGCCTCGTCTTGTTGTCTCGGTTATGATTTTATACGCTTCTTTTTGCTTATTTCTGTAGGTACACTCGACGTGACGGTGTATGAGGGGAAACCTCAGTTGCTATTTTGAGTTTAAATAAAGGTTTGAAATGAAATGAGACTTGGTCATCTGCCGTGGAGAACGAACACTTGTTGATGAAATGAATGGGGGCACAGAGCTGAAACGGGTCAGTTCAGAACATGCCCCTGAACATCCCGTTACCTCCACCAGGGGGCAGTGTAGTACAAGGGATTGAGTGAACAGCACGCGTGTGTGCTTTTACCAACGCAGTTGTGTTTCCGGGTTCCCGTTTTGCGCTCCGATTGGCCACTGACGCGCACGCGTACGCCCCCTCGCTATCGCCTTTGGGGCGTGAGATATGAAGACAGATTTAACTGGGTATAGGAAGGCAGTACCATACGAGCCGCAAATTGAACATGCAGTGAGTCTGCGGCAACAACCCAATAATAAACACTCGAAACAGCTATTACCAGACAATTACAACAGCAGTGGTGCCTGCTTCAAATGTCACGTATTATAGGCTATAAACCTGTGTAGATCTATTCGGAATAATAAACATATACACCCTCTAGCAAAACATGACACAATGTGATCCTATCTCCGATAGAGCGGCTGGTCGCAGAGACGCGAGTTGAACGAACACATCCACAGTGTGTACGCAAACCAGAGGGGGGAGAGGGAGGGGGGGAGTTCGCACTCAAGGACAGAGCGAGGACGGAGCAGAGCACCCGTTCCTAATGAGAAGACACCCTTAACCACTAATTGCTCCTGATGAGCAGGTTGGCACCTGGCATGGTCGCCTCCGCCGTCGGTGTGTGAATGTGTGAGTGAATGGGTAAAATGTGAGGAACAAATTGTAAAGCGCTTTGGATAAAAGCTGTTGTATAAATATAAATGCACCATTTACCCATTAGTCAAGCTATCAGACGCTACCAGTAACATCACCAGACCCATCGAGCTGGGTCTGAGCTCCGCTCTGAGCGCCTGGATACTGGACTTTCTGAGTGAAAGGCCCCAGGCGGTCAGGGTGGGGGGGTCAGACCTCCAACACCATCACCCTGAGCATCGGGTCCCCCCAGGGCTGTGTTCTGAGCCCCCTGCTGTACTCCAGGGTCTCCCATTAATTACCTAGACTGTGGCGGCCTGTTGTATAATGAACCAAAAAATAAAAAGTAATTCAAAAAAGATTTATTATTAAAAAAAACGTTTACAATTGTTTTGAATTTTTTTTTCTGGTGCTCTCAAAGTGCACCAGATTGATGCATTTAACTTTAAAATGTACACACAAAAAAATAGTTACGGGGGAGCATGCCCCCGGACCCCCCTAGAGGGTCGGAGGTTCACCCCCCATAGTCTCTGAAAATCCTGTGGGAAACACTGTACTCACACTATACACACATGACTGTGTGGCCAAGTTCAGCTCCAACTCCATAGTGAAGTTTGCGGACGACACAGTGGTGGTGGGGCTGATCTCGGACAACGACGAGAAGGCCTACCGGGAGGAGGTTGATGTACTGGAACGCTGGTCTCAGGACAACAGCCTGCTCCTGAACATTGGTAAAACCAAGAAGCTGATCGTGGATTTTACGAGGAGACAGCAGGGGACACACACACCACACTGAGGATAAACGGGGCTACCGTGGACAGGGTGAGCAGCTTTAAGTACCTGGGGGTCCACATCTCAGAGGACCTGACATGGACAACACACATAGACTCAGTCGTGAAGAAGGCGAAGCAGCGCCTCTACCACCTGAGTGTACTAAGTACTAAGTTCAGAGTATCGGGGAAGATACTCCAGTCCTTCTACTCCGGAGCTGTAGAGAGCATCTTGACTGGAAACATCACTGCCTGGTATGGAAACAGCACGGGGCACAGGACAAGAAGGCCCTACAGAGAGTGGTGCGCTCAGCCAAGCGTACTACGGGTACTGCACTACCACCCAATGCTGTTTGTTATTTAAGATGAGGTCGGACTCGGCACTGACAGATTTGTGTTCATTGTGCTGCTTTTATAAAGCCTCAAATGACGGCTTACAATATTTCATGAAAGCAAAGTGTTTCGTTTGTCTAAGATTTAAAAAGGTTTAAACTTTACAGCACTGACAAAGTTGAACAAAGTGCTGTACAAGTCCCACAACATAAAAATTTAAAAAATTTTAACATTTTAAAATAATTTTTTTTTAACATTTTAAAATTTGTATTTCGAAGCTTCGAATTAAAATCGAATCTCGGCCCCGAAGCTTCAAATTCCAAAACAAAAGAAATGGAAGGTCAGCCCTGACGGTGACCCCAGTACGGTGACGACAACATATCTCTGGTGATTCCCAGCTGACGAACACGACTCACCCGTTCTCACGCCGTCGCTCTTTGTCCTTCGACTTCTTCTTCTTCTTGCTCTTTTTATGTTTCTTCGCTATGTTTCTTCGCTCCTCTGAGTTGTCCTCCCGCTCCCCGGGGGAGGAGTGAGGGAGCCGAGGGGGCGTGGCCTTGGTGGGGACGTGCAGCGGGGGCGTGGCCTTGGTGGGGACGGGCAGCGGGGGGGGCGTGGCCTTGGCGGGGCCCGCCGAGGCCGGGACAGGCAGCGGCGTCGTCTCCTCTTTAGAGGAGTGCGAGTCCTTCGCCTTGTTGTCCCTCCCCCCCTCAGTCCTTTCCCACGGCTCCCTCGCGTCCCCCCGGGCCTCGCGACCCTCCTCCCGCCCCCTCCAGCGCCCGTGGGACTCCTCGCGGCCGGGATAGGCATCGTGTCCCCGGCGCTCCTCCCTGGCGCGGTGTTGGCTGCTGTGGTGGTGGTAGTGGTGCGAGCAGCGGTCGCGGTCGCGCTCCCTGGGGTGGAAGGCCGGGCGCTCCGACCGCCGCTCCGAGTCCCAGTCCCGGTGGTGGTGGTGGCGGTCGCGGGCGGGCGAGCGTTCCCGGTAAGACCGGTGGCTGTGGTGATGGTGGTGGTGGTGGTCCCGCCGGTGGTGGTCCGAATCTCGCTCCCGGCTTCTGTCCAGGCGGTGCCGCTCTCTGTCGCGCTCTCGGTCGCGCTCCCTGTCCCGCTCGGAGTGCGGCCTCTCCCGCTCCCTGCCTCGGGAGCACGGCCTCTCCTTCTCGTCGCCCCCCCGGTGGTCGGGCTTGGCCTGCTGCTCTCGGACCTCCGCCTGCCCCTTGGGCTCCGTCGGCGGCAGACCGTTGGCCGGTCCCCCCTCCCCGCTCACCCTGTGTGGGTCTGCTGCGGGGAGCTGCCCGACCTCCTCCGCTCTCTCCTTGGGCCCCGTCGGCGGCAGACCGTTGGCCAGACCGTTCCCGGTTCCCCTGTGTGGTGGGTGCGCGGGGGCTCCCTGCGAAGGGGCGCAGGGGGGGCTGAGGGGGCGGTCTGGCTGGCTGGGCGGGGCTGCGGAGGAGGAGGGCTGAGCCGGGGCGGTGGTGGTGGTGGCAGTGGCTGGAGACGGAGAGCTGGCCACGGGGGGTGGTCTGTGTTGTGGCAGGGGGTCAGACGGAGGGTCAGCCCTCGTGTCGTCGTGAGTGGAAACATGCTGGTCCCCACAGCCGGCGGGGGGCGGGGCCTCGGAGCAGCCGGTCTGAGCGGCGGCAGCGGCAGCAACAGGGGGGGTAGTAGCATCACACGCCTCTTTGCTGGAGGAAGAAAAAAACACATACAAGCGGAGAAATTACATATTTTATTCTACATGTTACTAGGGCTGGGCGATTTTTTCACACCACATCCGATTTACGATTTTAATTGATTTTTTTTCTCTCTTAAAAACTAGAAACGCCAAGGAAATCATTCAAATAAGCTTTGTTTTTATTTGACACAAGAAAATGATCAAACCAAGATGAATTTCCCTATTGGGATTGAAGTGCAAACCTAACTTTCACCAATCTTCACTTAAAAAAAAATATATAATATATATATAATATAAAAGGTTACTCTTGATCAAACAAAGATGAATGTCCCTATTGAGATTAATAGTGCAATAACTTGCTTTTTCACCAAACTTCACTTAAAACAAATAAAAGGTGCCTCTTGATCATCAACCAAGAATGAATTTCCCTATTGGGATTAATAAAGTGCAAATCTAACTTTCACCAAACATCCGCCGTGCCAGTTGTGATTGGAGGATCAACAAAAGAGGGCGGGGCTTGAGACAGGTTCAAACTGTAGCCTCACCTTGGCTCGTCGTGGTGAGTGTTCACGCCATTGGTTGCACTGGGAGTGGCGGTGGCGGGCGGAGCTCTGCGGTCGTCTTCAGAGGCCTGAGCAACACAAAGGAGAAGCAGGCATCAGTTAACCCTTTCACTGCCGGCGCGCTACCAAAAACGGTTAACCCTTTCACCGCCACGACAATTCACAGAAGGTTAACCCTTTTTCACTGCCACACGACAGCCGGTTAACCCTTTCACTGCCACACGACAGAAGGTTAACCCTTTACTATCACACAGATAGTAAAAGGGTTAACCCTCTGTCGTGTGGCAGTGAAAGGGTTTTAAGCACACGGTGCGTTTGTGTGAAACGCACGTTAAAAAGAAATGTAGCAAAACGCACAACATTTACCAGGGCTCCACTCCAGAGTGCGACTGTTTTGGTCGCACTGTGCAGCACCCATAAATCAGTGCAGTCAGTGCGGCTGAATATTTCGCCCTGTCGCACCGGTGCACCTCACATTCCGGCAGGTCTGTCTGTGTGTAATAATGTGTATGTGTGTAGTAGGGCTGACCCCTATTAATCGATTAGTCGACTAATCGGTCGACTAAGGGGCCAACCTCTTAGTCGAATATAATAATGTAAAAAAAAAAAAAAAAGAGGCCTAGAAGCGTGGCTAACGCTAATGGCGCGCATACCAGAGGCTAACTGCCTAAGAAAACAGGCACAGAGGCACTGAAAGAGGATTTCACCCATCTAATGAACACACTAGACTAGACAAATATCAAGATGTATCCATCAGTGGACCAAATGCATGCTTTTGCACAGAGGACAAGAAGCCTTCAGTCGACTCCTTCAGACATTAAGCACCCCCACAGCCCAAATGGAATGATACAAAAAAAAAAAAAAAAAAAAAAATCCTAGTCGACCATCCTTAGTCGGGGACAGCCCTAGCATCTTCCCCCCCCCCCCCCCGTGGCCATGTGCATTCTGCAAAGACCCGCCCGCTCTGCCTCTGATTGGCGCCGATCGTCACCCTGACATTCTTATTCGCTGAATGACGGGGGTAAACAAAATAGCCATGTGCAACCGTGAAACCCGACACCGCGCCCACTTCCTCATTGAGCGACGCCACATGTTCACTTAGTAGCTACAAGCTCGTAATTGAATTAAAATGGAGAACTATAGGTTGTTTCTTTGTAAAGAAAAATGTTGCGGTGCGGTTGTACCCGTCTTATTCCCGTTTACAATCATTTACATAACATCTTAACCCTTTCACTGCCACACGACAGCCGGTTATAACCCTTTTCACTGTGACAATACAGAAGGTTAGCCCTTTACCATCACACAACCGACGGCGGAGCGAATGATGCTAATGATGGAGCATCGCCGTCGGTTGTGCGATAGTAAAGGGCTAACCTTCTGTCGTGTGGCAGTGAAAGGGTTAAGAAAGTACTAATGTGTAATGGGAACTGACAAAAAAGGTAACGGTAAAGGTAACGCTTAAAATGTATCATTGAGGGGCGCCCCAGTAGCACACCATGTGCCGCGCGCTGCGTCGCAGATCGGCCGACCCGAGTTCGATTCCCGGACTCGCCGTTATTTGACGAATGTCTTCCCCTGCTCTCTCTCCCGTTTCACCCTCACCGCATCCGTCGGTCATGTCTGACCAGGAAAAGCGATAAACGCTAAAAAATAAATCTTAAAAAAAAAAAATTATTATTGCAGCGGCAAAATGCGCAAAAACAAAGTGAAACTCTTTGGGTGCACCTAAATTATGTGCTGGTGCACCTAAATAAAAAATAAAGTTAGGCGCACTGGTGCAACCAATGTAAAAAGTTAGTCTGGAGAGGAAGATACGAATGCAACACAAGAAGGCGAAGGGTAAAGGAGGAAAGAGGTTCAAGGAGGGTCTCTGAACCCATGTCACACATTTTTGCTTTAGTTAGTATTTTCTATTTTTATGGTATGACAATTGTTTTATGTTTTTTCACTTTATTATTTATGTCTGTGGGATTTTTGCTTAAGTCAGTATTTTAAATTTTTGTTTTTGGGTATTAAATTTTTTTCTTTATTGTTTATGTCTGTTTAACGGTGTTGTACATTATGTCTTTGTATAATGTACCTGGAAGACCGACTGATATGTAAATAATATTCAAGGATGATGTTGTTTGTATGCATGTAAACCAAAAATGCAAATAAAAATTGAGTTTAAAAAAAAAGAAAAAGTTAGTCTGGAGCCCTGCTTACCTTCTCAGAAGTCTCGTGTCCGTTGATCTTGTGATGCCCGTTCTGGCTGGGTGTGGGGACACCGTTAGACGCTCCGTTCAGCCCGCCGCAGCCGTTCTGGTGCGCCGCCGCCGCCGCCTCGCCGTTGGTGGGCCGCAGGAACGGTCCGTAGGCGCCTACTCCCCCGTTCCTCTCGCCCAGGACGTGCGACTTGGCCAGGCCGCCGTTCTCCAGCGCCACCGCCGCGCAGCTCTCCTGGTCGGACTCCTCCGACGACTCGTGGCCGTACGGCACCAGGAACGACGAGGCTCCGCTGCAGCCCGCCACGCGCCGGTGCTCCCCGTTTTTTATTCCGGAGGCCGCCGTGCCGTTGACCTGATGGAGCTGACGGGGGACAAAGTGAAGGTCCGAGCGGACGACGTCTGAGGTAGGCTGCGAGGAGGAGGAGGAGGTGGAGGAGGAGGAGGAGGACGGCTGGCTAAAGGAAGAAGATGAAGAGGTGGTGAAGGGTCGGCTCGGTTTGCCCTGGCCGATGAAGAAGGAGAGTTTCTGGCGCTTGGCGGGGTCTGGGATCCCAGTGGGCCGGCTGATGGAGTGGGAGATGGAAGAGGCGGAGGAAGGGGCGGAGGCAGAGGAAGGGGCGGAGGAAGAGGCGGAGGCTGAGGCAGAGGAAGGGGCGGAGGAAGAGGCGGAGCCTGAGGCGGAGGCGGAGGCAGAGGCGGAGGCAGAGGCGGAGGCAGCGGCAGAGGGAAGTCCGTGGCTAGATTTGCCCAGGCCGCCGCTGCTGGTGCTGGGCCTGGAGCCGGAGGGGGAGGCAGAGGCAGAGGCAGCGGCTGAGGCAGAGGCTGAAGCAGAGGGAAGTCCGTGGCTAGATTTGCCCAGGCCGCTGGTGCTGGTGCTGGTGCTGGGCCTGGAGCCGGAGGGGGAGGGGTAGTCCCTCAGAGGGCCGTTCCCGTTGATGTGGAGGGTGTTCTGAGAGCAGGAGATCAACACAAGAAGTCAACAAGAAGAAGTCAGATATCAGCCTCGTCTCGCCATTCCATTAGATTAAAATTATACGGCACAATGAAAAGAAGTCATGGCACCCAACCAGAGTGCAAATGTAACAGTAAAGTGCAATAGTAATATACAATATACAGGTGATTCAACTGGGGTGTATAAAATATATAAATGAGTACTACTAAGGTGTAGTTCTAATCATATGTATGTACAGAGTTGTAGTATTAATATGTACAGTGATACAGGTACTATAAAGACACTATGGTAGTAAGTCGTACTGGCCAGCAGCGTAACTAGAGTAGCGGCGTAAGAGTAGGTATGGGATATATCTTCAGTGTAATATTAATATGTACAGTGATACAGATAAGTCACATATTAGTCACATGTCTGGCTCTCGACACCAAATAATGGTCACACACTGCATCACGTATCATTATTGTACAAGCTTGTCAACGGTTTTTGTTTTGATTAACGCTAAAAAATCGCGTGCGAGCGAGCGGGTACGAAACCGCGGGTACGATACCATGTTCAAGTGCGGTGGCAGCTGTGGTCCAATGAAGCCGGTGGAGTTGTTGTGTCGGGGGTCGGTGACGTTGACGCGCGGCGTCAGAACCGGCCGCGGGGACGACTGGCCGGGGTTGCCGGGGTTATTACGGCCCATGTGGCTGAATTCCCCCCCGCTCTTCACATCGCCGGACCTGGTCGGACCAGAGATGAAAGAATGTTAGCAAGAATGGAAGAAATCGGAATATCACGGTAATCATAAGGAATTCGTACATAATGTAAAATCACATGTTAAATAAAACCGGTCGTTCATCGCAATTGAAATGTACTTCACTTTGTATATTGTATATTTTGTATAGTGTTTGGCCTTTATTCATTTTGCTGTATGAAGCACAATCTCAACGGGCTCACACAGAACCAAGCATGTCACTGTGATGTACATTATGTGACAAATAAAACAAAACTTGAACTTAAGATCAACGTGCGTATTAAAACAAACAATATTCCTTGAGTGCGGTCCCTACCATTCTTTCTATTTTTAAGATCAACCAAAAAACATTGTGAGAAATGAGGAAGTCACTCACTTGACGTAGAAGAGGACGTAGGCTTGCTGGTTGAGCACAGAGCGGATGTCACTGACCGACACAGAGGAGTCATTCATCTGGAACCACTGACCGCTGCTGGCCTGCGGGACAGAAACAACGCTCAGTTGTTTGGTGTGTGACGTTAGTCGTCCCACAAAAACCTCAAGATGCCATGAATTACAATTTCACTCAAAAGTTAAAAACACATCACACGTGAATACCGTTTCTTTTGAGGCATAGTCGTTTTGTTCAGTGTTACCGCAGTGATCCGTCTCCTTAGACCCTCTCTCTGCACATACATCCGTAGAAAACATTCAAGTCCCACCTCAAAACCCACCTGTTCAATCTGGCCTGGCATACCCTCACTCCTGACCCCCCAACCCCTGCATCACTTACATTTTCACATCTGTACAGTACACACCTATATTTTAGTATTATTATTTATTTAAAAATGTTCTCTCTGTCTCGTCTCTAAGCCGTCTCCCTCTCTCTGTATTATCCCCACCATGTCGTCATTGTGAAAGTACATGTACTGTGTTGTTTGTCCGTATGATATAATGCCATGTATGTAAAGCGCTTTGAGATGCCTAATGTAAGGCGCTTATTATATTATGTACGCAGTATACAGTATACCGTAATTCCTCTAATAGTAACCGGTATTCAATTAAAAACCGGGTCTCAATTAATGACCGGGTGCGCTGTTGAGCTAAGCAATTATAAGCCGGCCTCCTAATACAAGCCGGGTTTCATGTATATTAGAGGAATTACGGTATTTCCCTCAATGGATTTACCATAGGCAATATATTTTGTTATTGTTGTTATATGCTGGCCTGGCTGTGCAGTAAATACCATATAATGGTATGGTGTTAATGTTTACCAAGAGAGTAAGCCTACCTCAGAATTGTATAAAACGAAGTTATTATTATTATTATTATTATTATTATTATTATTATTATTATTATTATTATACCAGTATTGTGATTGCACTATTTTACTTTATTTTACTTTTTTTGACCACCTGTAATTGCACTGTTTACTACCGTATTTCATACAGTACTTGGTTTCAATAAATGAACCGGGTTCAAACTGACACAAAATATTGATTTATTCATTATGATCGGTTTGAAAATTAGAAATATAGGCCTCTCTCTTATACAGGCCTCCTCCTAATACAAGCCTGGTATCCGCTACAGTTGAAACAAATACAAGCCGGGGTTACTATATTAGAGGAATTTCGGTATGCATGTATGTTTGTATTAACACGTATCTTTTGAATGTATTCTGGTATTTTATAATATGTGTATTTTTGTATGTTTGATTTTACAAAACAGGGGAAGTTCTCGATAAGGCTTCCAACTTCTCCTTCACAATATGGTTATAACTTATTATGTATCGTTTTTTACTTTTGTTGTGTTAATAAATAAATACAAATACATAAATACAAATACAAATATAAAATAAATGTATTATTATTATTATTATCATACCTTGATGTAGCAGAAGTAGTGCCCTGCGTGGCAGCTCAGGCCCGAGTGGACCAGCACCGCGTACAGCCCGTAGAACTGGGGCTCGCCGTGGGCCTGGGACATGAAGGGGCGCAGGTCCAGGTACTCTGGGTACCTCACGTCCTGGAGGAGGACAGGACACTTAATGTCAACTGATGAATTACACAATTCAAATATTCACATGTAAAATTGTAAATGGTGCATTTATATAGCGATTTACAATTATAATTATTTTGTTCCTCACATAAATCAAAAAAAAAAATTAGATTTTTCTGTTTTTCTCCCATCCCAATTTAGTCGTGCCAATTCCCCCCTCCCGTCTTGATCGTTGCTCGCATGTGCCCCCCCACTGGTCGGTCGTAGGGAGGGTTGAAGAATCTATCGCATGTCCCCTCCGATACATGCAGAGTCAGCCAGCCACTTCTTTTCACCTGCCAGCGCGGACTCTCATTGGCGAGGTGTAACGTGTGGGAGGCTCACACTACTGCCCTCGACATCTCCTGTCCTTGCTGTGCAGGCGCCCTGACCGACCTGTAGGAGTCGCTGATTACCACCCATCGACTCCCCTCCCGCTGACTCTGCCAATTGAGTCAGTATAACGGCTGGCCCAAGCCGGAGGCAACGCCGACAGCCGGATTCGATACCGGTGTCTCACGTGTTGGTGACGAGCGCTTAGACCGCTGCGCCACCCAGCCGCCACATAAATAAAATTTCAAATCAAAATTGATTTGTAAAGCCCGCAATCACAAGTTAATGTCCCCATGGGCCGGACAAGTCTTCTTTAAACAAGTCAAGAAGAAACATCACAATAAATCAAGAATAAACCCCCCCCATGAAATCCAAAATAAATGTTAAATAAATAAATGCAACACTCCCAGACATACCCCAGCGAAGGTAAGGAAAAACTCACTAAAAACCTAGCAATAGGAAAAAAGCACCACAGGCAACGTGGAGGAGAGAAACCTTAGAAGGGCTGTTCAAGCGGGGATCCCCCTTCTTGGATGTCGGTGATAGTAGTGTTGCTATGGATGATCAATGGGTGGAGAATAAAACAGGCGAAATAGTTGGTATGCATGTACATATACGTGTAATAAAACACAAATATGCACATACAATAGCAACTGGGGTACATAAGACCAATCACTCACCGACGGCGGAGACAACCATGCAAGGTGCCAAGCTGCTCATCGGGAGCAATTAGGGGTTAAGCGTCTTGCTCAAGGACACTTCGACGTGCGTGCTGGGAGGAGCGGGAATCGAACCGGGAACCTAACCGGGAACCATCCGATCACCAGATGACCGCTCTACCTCCTGAGCCGCTGGTTTCAAACACGGCACTTTTCTTGATTTTATTGAGCAAAATTATGTAGGGGAAATATCGTCAGCCGAGGGAAGTACTGAGTCGTGGGCGTTGTATGGAAGTGGGATGGTAGGCGGAGATGATGGATTGGTTTTTGGAAGGTTATCTGAAATATGTCTGAAATAGATTCTAGGTTAGGTTAGGTTTCAGGCTTCTGTAACACCTTTGTTTTGTCTTTTCTTTTGGTAAGGTTGCTGTTGTTTTGTCAACAGTGTTTGTCATGTACAGGGTATCTACAGGTTTCAACAAGTTCAATTTGAGATTTTTTATTACTACTGTGGGTAGGGCGTTCCACATTGTTGTGGCATAATTGCAAAACGTGTTTAGTCCCTTGTTTGAGCCGAATCTGGGTTGAACATGATTTGTGGAACTCCCTCTGGTGTTGTGGTCGTGGAATTCACTGACCTTTGGGAAGTATTTTGACATGTACATGGGTATCTTAGTCGTGTAGTGTATCTTGTAGACCAGGCCCATTGCAAGTTGCTGTACTGTTATCTTATTTTTTATCTTATTTTTCGGGATCATCTCCCACAAACTTGAATGTTATTGCCACAAAACAACAAAGTTAGTTTCTCTACCTTTCTGTGAACGTCTAGCAAAAAACGGCGTTGCAATCTGATAAAAAATGGCAGAGAAATTTACATTATAAAAAAAGTAACTGTACTTAGAGTAGATTTCATTCACGGTTTGTGAATCACGCCTGGTGATACTAAATCCAGATTGAACTCTGCCATTGGAAAGGGGAGATTTGGCCCGATCCATAGATGTGCGACTTGGCCATAGTTTATAAGCCTGATATTCTATATTCTATAATCATATTTCAAATTGCATGTTGCAGGATGGCAGAATTCAGTACTGCCTCTTCAAAATCTCCTGTTTAATCATCTTCCCTTTATTCATTTGCTTAGATTTATTTTACACATGAAAAAAAAAAGATAAAAAATTAAAATTATATTCTCCCTTGGTTTATCACAATTAAATTTACTCAAGCTTAGTAACAGACACAATATTTCTGACACTGGGAATACATTCCCTGAGATCCACAGATGTCCCTAGATACCAAGAACACGCAAATGGTCCTGGTAGAAGTGGAGCAATCATCCATTTACTTAGGTATGTAATTTTAGGCAGATTTTCAGAAAATAGGGCTCAGGCTTTTGTTGAACGTATTGTTGAAAATATACACAGACTGCCGTTTTGACAGGATTATGGTCTTTACTCTTGGCTACATTTGAAGAAGAAAAAAAAACACAACATTATGTCATACTGTCTAGAGAGATTGATTTATGACGTGATGTCATCTGCGGTCCGCCGGCGGACCGCTCGGGCTAAAAAGGTTAAAGCCTTAAATTGAAAATTATGAATGTAATACTTTTTGATACCCAGCATCATGTACTATTTATTTGTCATATTCAATAAACATATTCATCATATTCGTTCAAAACAACAATAACAACAACACTGCTTTCACTTGCACGCCCAAAAGGCACGGCACGGTGCCTCCGGTCGGCCTGGCCACCACCTCACCTTGGCGATCTTGCCTCCGTTGAAGTTGGCGAAGCGCTTCAGGGAGATGGTGAGCACGTTGCAGTTGCGGTGGATGGTGAATCTCTTGGAGGCCGGGACCATCTTTACGCACCTGCGGGACACGGTCAAGTTCAAGTTCAAGTTCCGCTTTATTTGTCACATATAAAGTACATGTACGTCACAGTGAAATGCTTGGTTCTGTATGAGAAAATTAAGAATAGAGAACAGAATAAAGTCCAAACACTATACAAAATATACAATATACAAACTAAAGTACAACGTGAAGTACAAAATGCAAACAATAAAGCACAAATGCAGGTTTTTTAAATGCTAAAATGAAGTAGGGATGCAGTGCAAATCTTTTTGTAATAAATACTATAGATACAAATATGGTCTAAAAAAGTGTCTAAAGTGAATGTTAAGCAATGAATGCAGATGGATGGGTTAGTGTTGCAAACTCTGTCACACTGAGTAGCGGGTGGCGAGCTGTACTGACCCCGCCCTCTTTTCATGATCCTCCAATCACGGCCGTTGCCTCCCTTGGACAAACAAAAGTTTGTGTCTGAGGGAAGCAACAGTCGTGATTGGAGGATCGAGAAGAGAGGGCGGGGTTTGAGATTGAAATTACCTTTGTAAAATCGCCTCATTTACATTAGCCTACAGGCTACAACTACAAATAATTCTCTCTTCATTTCAGTTGTAGAGATCGAAAAATCAATTGGTAAGCGTCACATCTAAGCCTCGTCTTTTAACTTACCAAACTGCTGTCGCAATGGCTAAAAACAGCTAATCCCTCATGTGCCTAGCTAACCCCCCCCCCCCCCCCCCCCCCCCCCCCTTCACAAGACCTTCTGTTTACAATAATGCAACGGGGCAATTATCAAGTCAAACACATTGTGATGTTTGTTCAGGTTATTTGCATTAGATTAGTGGATAGTGTTGAGTACTGACTTGGTGCATTTGTAGGCATTCTCTCCATCCAGCTGCTCTGGCTTGACAAACTGTTCCAGGGCCTTGGTGACACTGGGAGCCGTCTGCATGGGAGACAAAGACAGTCAACAACAATCCACAGCATAGAGTAGTCTTCAAACCAGCCAGTCAACAACAACAACAATCTACAGCTTAGAGTCGTCTTCAAACCAGCCAGTCAACAATGATATCTACCTATATAGACTATAGATATAAGATGAGATCTACCTATAGAGCCTATAGATATAATAATAATAATAATTCATTACATTTATATAGCGCTTTTCTAGACACTCAAAGCGCTCTCGACAATGTAGGGTGGAAATTGCCTCCTTCACCACCACTGGTAGCACCCAACCTTGGGCTACGCAGGCTCAATGGCTGCCATACACTGGCACCAGGCACACATCACACACTACACAATGGCTGAACGGCTCAGGAGACAGGGATTTATATCAGCCAATTAAAGGAAAACTCCAAAATGTTGGGAAATTAGCTTATTTGGCATCTACCCTGGAGTTAGACAAGAAGATACATACCCTTTTTCTTCTGTGCATGCAGTAGGAAGACACGCACGTTAGCCTAGCTTAGCGTCAGTCACTGGAAGTAGGTTCCTCCATTAGCCTAGATCCCAACATATTCCTACTCCTACTGCATGCACAGAGAAGAAAAAGGTATGCATCTTCTTGTCTAACTCCAGGGTTCCCAAAATGTTGGAGTGTTAAGATACATACCTTTTTCTTCTCTGTGCATGCAGTAGGAGTAGGAAGACGCGCACCGTTAGCCTAGCTTAGCGTCAGTCACTGGAAGTAGGTTCCTCCATTAGCCTAGTTCCCAACGTCTTCCTACTCCTACTGCATGCACAGAGAAGAAAAAGGTATGTATCTTCTTGTCTAACTCCAGGGTAAATGGAAAATAAGCTAATTTACCCAAATGTTGGAGTTTTCCTTTAAGGGGAAGGGATGATTAGGTGGCCTTGATGTCAGAGACCTGATTGGGAATTTGACCAGGAACGTCTGGGAACCCCCTACTCTTTGCGATAGGCGGGTTCTTTAACGACGAGATTCAGTCGGGACCTCTGGTTTAGCGTCTCATCCGAAGGATGGCACTCGCAGCTATACGGTGTCCCTATCACCGTAATATGGGCATTGTTACTGACTAGTCCAGAGGACAGAGTGCCCCCTGCTGGTCAACAAAACCACTTTCCGATATAAGATGAGATCTACCTATAGATATAAGATGAGATCTACCTATAGAGCCTATCGATATAAGATGAGATCTACCTATAGAGCCTATAGATATAAGATGAGATCTACCTATAGAGCCTATAGATATAAGATGAGATCTACCTATAGAGCCTATCGATATAAGATTAGATCTACCTATAGATAAAAGATGTGATCTACCTATAGAGCCTATAGATATAAGATGAGATCTACCTATAGATAAAAGATGTGATCTACCTATAGAGCCTATAGATATAAGATGAGATCTACCTATAGATAAAAGATGTGATCTACCTATAGAGCCTATAGATATAAGATGAGATCTACCTATAGAGCCTATAGATATAAGATGAGATCTACCTATAGAGACTATAGATATAAGATTTTGTTACCTTAATTTCCAGAGCAACATCCAAGAAAGGGTCAAAAGTATCCGACACTGCTTTGCAGTTTAAACACTTGACTGTAAAGGAGAAAAACACACATAGTTTATCAGTGATTATTCTAACAAAGCTATGATCCTCACTGATATAAAGAGATCAGTAAGTTGATAAATTACATAAACAGTGTTTGTTAAAACTAAAAACCTACCTCTGGACCTTAAGTAACCTCCAAAGACTTGATGGACGAAACTGGTTGCCTGTGTTTGTCTGTCCAGTCTGTTTCAAAGGGGAACAAAGGAGCCACTTTTATAACAACTACTTGCAAAAACATTTAGTTTAATGTAAGAAGCCAATTGATTTCTCATTAGGGTCATCATACTGAATATTACAGCCTCAAAAGAGGGAGGGAGGGGAAGACAAGAGGGAGAGGAAGACAAGAGGGAGAGGAAGACAAGAGGGAGAGGAAGACAAGGGAGAGGAGGGAGGGGAAGACAAGGGAGAGGAAGACAAGGGAGAGGAGGGAGGGGAAGATGAGAGAGATAAAGACAAGGGAGAGGAAGACAAGGGAGAGGAAGACAAGAGGGAGAGAGGAAGACAAGAGGGAGAGAGGAAGACAAGGGAGAGGAAGACAAGAGAGAGAGAGGAAGACAAGAGGGAGAGAGGAAGACAAGAGGGAGAGGAAGACAAGAGGGAGAGGAAGACAAGGGAGAGGAAGACAAGGGGGAGAGGAAGACAAGAGGGAGAGGAAGACAAGGGAGAGGAAGACAAGGGGGAGAGGAAGACAAGAGGGAGAGGAAGACAAGGGAGAGGAAGACAAGAGGGAGAGGAAGACAAGGGAGAGGAAGACAAGGGAGAGGAAGACAAGAGGGAGAGGAAGACAAGGGAGAGGAAGACAAGAGACAAGACAGCAGAGGAATTAGAGCAAGAGTAATTGGCTGAGAGACCACCTGTTGGTCCAGAATAGGAAGTGGCTTGGTACACGAGGTAACGTTACCTAAAGTCTGTTTTGTAAGAGTCCCTTGTGTACGGGGTGGTCAGCGCAGCATATCTATTAATCATGACTCACTCTAGTGGTAATTAAACATTTATGGAGCTTAGCTGTGAGCATTCTTTCAGTAAAAATCGAATTCACCAATCAACTGCACCGACAGGCAGCAGCTCTTATGACAAACTACAATATTGTCTAACAGGTGGTCTATTAGGAACACTATGGATCATCTATATTACTGTCTAACAGGTGGTCTATTAGGAACACTATGGATCATCTATATTACTGTCTAACAGGTGGTCTATTAGGAACACTATGGATCATCTATATTACTGTCTAACAGGTGGTCTATTAGGAACACTATGGATCATCTATATTACTGTCTTAACAGGTGGTCTATTAGGAACACTATGGATCATCTGAGATTGTCCTATATTACTGTCTAACAGTTTCAAGTTCAAGTTTCAAGTTTCTTTATTAGTTGTCATACAGAAATACAGAATACTTTTGCATGAAATGCTTCTTTCTGTTTTGCTCCCGAGTGTGCTAGATAAAATAAAAAGATAGTATAAAATAAGCATAATATAAGTATTAAATAGAAAGTCAAGTACGTAAACCAGTGTAAACTAAACAAAAATGTTCAATATACATATATACAGTATATGTTGTACAGTATATACAATGCAGATACAGTACAGTGTAGAAATGGTGAGGTATAGCTTAGCTTGTGGTGCCACCTTGTGGTGGCGAGGTGCAATGAGGTGCAGTGAGGTATGAGATTGATGTGCAAATCTCCTCACCAATAAATATAAAGTGCGTTAGTGTCTAAAGTGGGTAAAGTGGGTGCTACAGTGTGTTGTGTTTATTTAAAGTGAGTGTGTGCGTGTGGATGTGTGTGCTGTGGGTGTATTTGATGGTTTGTTATTGTTCATCGAGCAGGCCTAGGAACACTATGGATCAGCTGTATTACTGTCTAACAGGTAGGTGGGCCCAGGAACACTATGGATCAGCTATATTACCGTCTAAGGTGGCCTATTAGAAACTCAGCAATATTCTCTCTCCAGTAGCTCGTCTGTCACTCTGCACTCTCTACAGGAGGCCTATGTGCTGCCTGTATGCCCCGCTCTGCTGACAACATGTGGACTGCGTTCTCTATGTGTAGAGGAGCGCAGTGTGAATACTGACTTGGTTCCAGGCAAGCAGGCCTTTTGCATAGCGTCCACTGTGTAGCGCAGGAACTCGTGGGCGTCCTCCTGGCTCCCGTAACGGAAGTGCTTGGCAATCCCTGCGTACGAGAGAAGCACAGCGTGGAGGAAATGAGGAGCTATGCGAAGCCGAGAAGAGGAAAGCTTCAAGTTTCTTTATTAGTCGTCATACAAAACTACTAGGGATGCTCGATATTGGCTTTTTTACCGATACGGATATACCGATATTGTCCAACTCTTAATTTCCGATACCGATATCAACCGATACCGATATATGCAGGCCCCACCCCCCCCCCACCAAAAACTGAATAATTTCAGGTAATTAACATTACATATCTCTTGTCGTGTAATTAACACAACATTATGCATACTTTGACAATAAATAAAATAATAATTTGTTGTTACTTGCTTGCCTGGGTAAATAAAGGTTAAATAAATGTAAAAAGAAATTGAAAACCGATAACGATATTTTCCGATATCACATTTTTATGCCAATATCGGCCGATAATATCGGACATCCCTAAAAAATACAGAATACTTTTATATGAAATGCTTTTTCCTGTTCTGCTCCTGAGTGCTAGATAAAAATAAAATAGATAAGTAAAAAATAGAAGTCAAAAGTACGTAACAAGTGTAAACAAAAGTGTTCAAAACAAAAGTGTTCCATACATATATACAATATACAGTAGGGGTGGACGGTATGGTCTAAAATTGATATCACGGTATAATTTGAAGCATAGACAGTAACGGTATATATCACGGTATCAGTGTTTCCGTTAGAATAATTTTTTTTGCCTGATAGGCAGGCTATATAAAGAATGACATCCTCAAGGCATGTAGATTTATAATATTTTAACTTAAAACTAGGTTACTTTTGCGTATAAAGTCATTATATTCCAAATAAAATAAGTCCCGAGTCCGTGCTGCTCCCATTGCAAACAGCGGGCTGGATGCTGGATTTTGCTAGAAGCATAAGCTGCAGAGCCGCAGAGCCAGCGGCGCTTTCAGGTCTGGTCACAGCTTTCAGCCGTTGGGTGGGGGGGCGCTGTTGAGCGGGCCTGTGAGACCTGAAAGCGCCGCTGGCTCTGCGGCTCTGCAGCTGCATGCTATTCGCAAATCCACTGCTGCAGCCGTCCTCCCGTCCTCTCGTTATCATAACACTACACGCATATCATAATGTTTACAGCAAACTGTAGTTGATCACCAGGTATGTTTTATTAACGTAGAATAATTCATATAAGAAAAACGATAGGGACATCTCTTACCTTTCTCCACTGGTTAAAAATGCCAGGAACTGAAATTGAAACTTGCTGTGCGCCGCGGTGATATGTGTTTATTATGAAATGACAATTGCGTGTTGACACGCCCACTGCGCGAAGCCTCCTAAATAACCTTTTCCAGTTTGCACATATCTATTATCTATGACTAATTCTATCTATTTTTAGGGGCAAATGCGATTGAAATAGTCGCGCTGTGGTTACATGACGTCATTGCTATTTTAGAGCTGCTCTACCGGTTACACGGTATAGTCAAAATCCATACCGTAGAGCAAATTAATACCGTTTATACCGTATACCGTTTATACCGTCCACCCCTAATATACAGTAGAGTAGAAAAAATATTTGTAACTGAGTTACATACAATATAAAGTACAATGCAGAATGGGATGATATACACAAAGCTTCTTTGACCAACACATTTAGAAGCAACACGGTCGTTTTGTTGCATAGTGTGCTTGATCGAGAACTGTTAACATTTATTGTTCAAGAAAAACAAGTTGGTTTTAGCAACAAAACAAAAAACAAATTTCCCTCCAAAAATAAGAATAGCTCAATAGCGCCTCCCATCATGTTTGAGGGAATAAAAATGTCCTTGCATGACAATGGATTCATTGCAATACTAAACATTGGATCTTGTTGATTAACCACTCACGTTTGAGCTCATTGAGGACTCCAATAGGCTTGATGACGTTCCCAGAGTTGGCGAAGACCTGGATGATGTGGTTTTGCATGGTGCACATCATACAGAAGCCAGGCTCGTGACCTGCCAGACACACCAGAGACGGGGTCATTACTGAGGCAAGAGCCGACACACAGAACAAGCTTCAGTAAACGGTAAATGGTACATTTTATATTGTAGCTTTTATTGAAAGCGCTTTACAATTTATTCCTCACATTTGACCCATTCATTCACACACAAACCATGCAAGGTGCCAACCTGCTCATCGGGATATTCTATTGTATTTCTATTATCCACTTTTTCTCCTAATTTTTCAATTTTTCTCCCATCCCAATTTCGCCTCGCCAATTCTTCCTTCAATTCTCCCCTCCCCTGTCTCGAACGTTGCTAGACTATGCCTCCCACTGGTCGGCTGCAGTGAGGACCAAGCCTTGCATCACGTGTCCCTTCCAGTACACGAGGAGGCAGCCGTCGCATCTTTTCACCAGACAGCACGGACTCTCAGTGGCGAGCAGTAACGCGTGGGAGGCTCACGCTGCCCCCGTTACTTCCTGATTCTGCTGCGCAGGCGCACCAACCGACCTGTAGGAGTCGCTGTCCACAATGTCCAATCCCCACCCACCAGCTTTCCCACCCCTAACACTGCCAATTGTGTTAGTATGAACGACCAGCCAAGCTGGTAGCAACGCCGAGAGCTGGGCTCGAACCCAGCATCTCCTGCGTTGGTGGCGAGCGCCTTGCCCACTGCGCCACTTAGCCGCCCCAGGGCTTGACACATTAACTTTTTGAGACATATTTTACTTGTCCGAAAGCTAAACTTACTTGTCCGAAATGTACTTGTGAAAATAAAGGCCTATTAAAAAATTTATAAAACCGACAAGAGATTTGGACAATTATTATGATTTAATAACTTAAACACAGTGTGTGTGCATTTGTGTGTGTGGGGTATATACACTGTATGATCAGTCCTCCAGCTCATCTTCACTCCCCATCAGCACCAGCTCATCTTTCTCATCTCCCCTCTCTCTTTTGAATGAATGAATGAATGAATGAATGAATGAATGAATGAATGAATGAATTTATTCACACACACACACACACGATACATTACATGCGAGTATCCTCATGTGATATAACAATGTCGCAAATTGTGTGCATGTGCCAGGTCTCCCAAGAAGCTATTTAAAGCTTTTGGAGGGAGCCTGAACACCGATACAAACAGAATATAATCAACAAAACAATAAAAAAACAAAACAAAATCAATACAACGTGGGTAGGTTTACACACCTATACCTACTAACTGACATATAACAGAGATACATAATACAGACAATTGTATTCCTAAGTTATAATTTTAATTAGAGATACGATTTTACCAGGGTTAAACCCTGGTCTACGCCTATAGTTGTATAGTTGTTATTACGGTATAGTTGTTATGTAAGGGATAATGTATAGCTACGAGGTCATTGTCGCAAAATAATTGACCGTCACGGAGTTTAAAATACCGAGGCGCAGCGCCGAGGTGTTTTAAACGTCAGTGAAGGTCAATTATTTTGCGACAATGATCGAGTATAGCTATACATTATGGGTTTAACACAGCTTTACGGTGGGGTCTGGAAGCTCGGAGTTGCTAATAAACAGTTTAAATCATTGTTACAAAACGAGTGGTACTTACAGAGCGAACGTTGGCAAGATGGCGTCTTCTTCTTCTGCCGCTATTTGGCTGCCTGGTGCGCATGCGCTGTGACACCAACGGCGGAAATGGACGTTCGGTGTGCGAGTACCACTCGTTTTGTAACAATGATTTAAACTGTTTATTAGCAACTCCGAGCTTCCAGACCCCACCGTAAAGCTGTGTTAAACCCATATTGTACGCTGGGTATCTTTGAAATTCATATCCGATATATATTTTGACCCACCCCCAGCTCAGAATTCAGCGCTTGGTACTTAATATGAGCCTGGTGGCGGCACAGCTGAGAGTGACTGCGGATACGAAAAGCCCCTGGCTTGCAGATCGCAGTCACGTAAGGAAGGGGCTAGTCCCTTACCTACTCTTACGCCGCTACTCTAGTTACACCGCTGGCCAGTACGACTCACTACCATAGCTTGAAACTTTCTGTTTCTGATTCTAATCTAAGTAAGTAAATGGCTGATTAAAGCCCGACAGGTCGGAGGGAGGGACAACAACAACTCACATATTTTGGAATGCTCCCGCGTCAGCATGTAGTTGGCGAGCGGAGGTGTGTAGGAGAGGCACTGCAGCGCGGAGTTGAGGAAGCAGGTGTTGCCCATGTTCTGCAGGCCGGAGCCCACCCGGTGCACGTGGCTCCACTTCAGACCCAGGCGCTCCGGGGCGAACAGCACCTTCTGGGCGGGCGGGATGCCGTCCCCGTTGGTCATCACCACTGGACACGAGACAAGAAGAGACAGCGTTACCCAACAGGGATGAGGCATAAAAAAAAATATTGTTTGTTTCCTGTTGGTGGTCAGTTAGGCCATGGGTAGGTAGGGAATTTTTTTTATTTTTTTTTATTTTATTCTTTCCCACGGCGACTATGGATAGGGAATTTCTTTATTTAATTCAAATGTTCACAACAACATGGATGCATGTACTCTGCCAGCATGTTTAATATCCATAATACTAAAAGTTTGACTAAGATTTCTATGAAACTTTATTCTAAAAAAATAAATCATATATTTTTTTTTTATTAATTTTTTTAAAGATTTTTTTTTAAAACTCATAAAATATATTGGGTCGCAGTCGCACCTAAATCGGCAGGGTCGGTCGGCAACCGGAAACAAACCATTATTTTTGTTAGGCCTGAGACTTGTCCCCGAGCCACAACACAAACAAAACACCGGGCTTTCCCCCCCAGGATTTTTCAAACAGGATGGCGCAGAGTCGCAACTAGGGGGTGGTCCGTAGGGGGGGCTATGCCTCCCACCCAGGAGGTAAAAAATAAATAAATAACTTAAAAGACATAATTTCAATAAAATAGCAAACGCAATGGTAACTTCCACATACTGTACATAATTATTTTTAAGTACAGTGTATAAGGTTGCACAATAGTTTAATGCTGAACACGAAAACACACACAGAGAGGATAGAGCCATATGGAATCCGCGATCACGGAATCGCGGAATTGAGCAATAAAAATGGAATCAACTATAAAAAAAAGAAAAAAATTAAAAGATTTTTTTTTTTTTTACTTTTTTTTTTATGTTGTGGGACTTGTACAGCACTTTGTTCAACTTTGTCAGTGCTGTAAAGTATAAACCTTTTTAAATCTTAGACAAACAAAACACTTTGCTTTCATGAAATATTGTAAGCCGTCATTTGAGGCTTTATAAAAGCAGCACAATGAACACAAATCTGTCAGTGCCGAGTCCGACCTCATCTTAAATAACAAACAGCATTGCTTGTTGTAGTTAACAAAGAGAGGCAGAGTTGATTTTGCAAAAATATATATAAATTTTTTTTTTTTTTTTTTTTTAATAATCGAATTTTATTTTCATATTCGAATCCCATGCCCATCGAACGAAGCTTCGAAGCTTCGAAGTATTTAAGACAGCCCTATTAAATGGACTGTTATATCTTATTAAATTGTGGACATTTATTAATTCCCACTTATTAGACACGATTTCTGATGGTAAAATGAGTGTACAAAGCAAAATACAGAATTCTGAAATATTAAAACGGAAAAAACGGAATTTGGAAAAAAATAAAATGGAATTTGGAAAAAAATAAAACTGATTTCATATGGCTCTAAGAGAGGACAGAGCAATTGCGTATTAGATAATGATGCGTGGTTTCTAAGCTGGCCCCACGCTTTCAGAAACATTTATATATATACTGTATATACAGTATATTTATATACACATTTCATATATATGGTGGCGCTGGCACCGCGGCTTGTCATAGTGGCGCTGCACCCCTATACAACTGTTTAGGGAAAGCCTTGAACACACCATAAATGCACAACTGCACCAAATGAAGTCCATTTACCATATGATACCAGATACTAACACAACTAGGGCTGCAACTAACGATTATTTTGGTAGTCGACTAATCTGTCGATAATTTTTTCGATTAGTCAACTAATCTAAAAAATATATATATATTAAAAAAATAAGTAGAATTTTTTATATATTTTTTTGCACTACCTATCTTTGTGAAAGTGGCTTCTCAGCTCTGGTCCAGCTGAAGACAGAGCAGAGGAACAGATTGGACATTGAGCATGACCTCAGAGTTGCTTTGTCTACCATCACCCCAGACTTTGAGACTCTTGTCGGGAGCAAACAACATCCCCAGTTATCCCATTAGTTCCCTGGGATGTTAAGCTAAGAAGTGTGCTAAGAAGGATATATTATTTATTATTATTATTATTTTATTTCATTGTGTTTTTAGCCCTAGTTGCACTTTTGTTGCAACCGCAGTTAACCCATTAGTTCCCCCAAACTTACTGTCGGTCTGTTATATTAAGCTAAGACGTCTTCAGCTGGACCAGAGCTGAGAAGCCACTTTCAAAGATAGGTAGTGCAAATTTATATATATTTCTTTTGAAATAATAAAAAAAAAAAAAAAAAAAACGACTAATCGACGCAAAAAGTCTTCATCGACGAGTTTTTATGATCGACGTCGTCGATTATGTCGACTAATCGTTGCAGCCCTAAACACAACCCACATTTACATTTCCACACGGTGGGGCAGCAGGACCTTTTCGGTTTCCTTCCATTGACCATATTTCCCTTCTCTGCGTGATCTCTGGGATAGTGTGTGTTCTGCTCTGGGATCAAACGGTTGGGTCACGCATGAGGAGGTAGTCGAGTGTGCTCTCGAGGAACAGCCAGGTTACATAACAGGGTGAGTCTGAGTGGAAACAGCAGTACAACACCCAAGGAACCAGTCCAGGGACTCGAGGAGCGACAAAGAGAACACCGTTGTTTTCAGAGGGAACCTTTTTTTTTAATTCAAGCTACACCTTGACCGTCGTGTGAATTTAATCCTGTTATTTTGCGTTGGCAGACGGTCACAGTATGAGGGGGAAGCTTGTACATTAAAAGGGGAACTATTTTACTATTTCTTTCACTATTTGGGCACTTTTACACAATTCCTGTGAGTCTATGGAACACCTCTGTAATTTTTTTTTATTTTTTTTATTCATTGTTTTGTATTTCTAATCAAGTCCTCAAAAACAGCATTTTTCTACCTCAAGATCTCGAGCCGTTTTGAGGCTGGGCTCCAACCACTGTGTGCAGCTCATCATGTACCTGATGCCACACAGCCACATTATCATGCAGCCGAGTCATCTCTGACATCACAAATCAGCACATTTTCAGATGACTCAGTTCAGTGAGGGTGAATATTGTGAGAGGAGAATTGGAAGAATGCGCCAATATGAGAATTAGAGACATAGATCATATTAATATAAGTTCACATAGCTAGGAAACAATGCTAAACACTCAAAAAGGCCATTTATAAGATAGTTCCCCTTTAATGTCCTCCGGCCGCTTCAAAAACAATGCCTGGTTAGCTTTCCAGCTTTCCTTGTTGAAACCAACAGATGCCATTAGCAACACGCTCGACGGACCCCCATCTCAAACCGCCCTCGTCCGAGGAGAGCAACCGTTGTGGTCGGAGGATCAAGAGAAAAATGGTAAATGGTGCATTTGTTAAAACAACTTTTATCCAAAGCGCTTTTCCTCACATTTTACCCACTCACTCACACATTCACACACCGTCGGCGGAGGCAACCATGCAAGGTGCCGACTTGCTCACCGGGAGCAGTTAGGGGTTAAGTGTCTTGCTCAAGGACACTTCGACACGCTGCCGCCCAGGGAGAAGTGGGAATCGAACCGGGAACCTCCGGATTACCAGACGACTGCTCTACCTCCTGAGCCACTGTCGCAGGAGGTAGAGGATCAAGAAAAGAGAAGAGCGGGGTTTGAGATTCGTCAATTGGTATCGACGATGAATGTTAATAAGCTATTTGAGGGTTTGAAATCAATACAATACACTGCTGCTGGCTATAAACTACCAAGCTAGCCTGTGGCTAGTAGTAGTATCCATTGGTTTTCAGTGAGAATGGATGCTAACAACATTAACATTTTTCAGTTTAAGTCAAGTGACAATATAGAAACTTTTCTTGTCTGCCAATGAAAGCTAAGACAATTCCCCATCACCTAAAGAAGCTCTCTCATCTGGACAGATAGAAACTAGTGGTAGGGAAAATACATCTATAAAATATGGGGATGATGTCGTCCAGTGTTTTTTCACATGACCATTTCAAGGCTTCAAGCGAGGGACCAAATCAAATGCAGTTATTGAAAATGAAAAATATGGATAGCTGAGTCAGAGTCCGAGAGGCCTTTATTTAACACATTGGGCGCCAGACCCGAGATATCCCGGGTTAACTCGCCAGCGGTTAAGTGCCAGACCCGAGATTTCTCGGGTTTTGATCCTTTGATCTTTTCCCTCTGATCCCCGTTCTAAATCATCATCCGGATCATTCTAGCCGCCCCTGGGTCATTTGTATATGTTGGAATTGCAATGCCGATCGACTATCACCAGGTGGCAGTATCGTCTGTGTCTTTTATTTCCCTTATAGCATAATATTTCAGCTTTTTATTGTGGTCAAATGAAAATTTTAACTGAGTGATGAATTGCAATATAACCGCACCGCAGTATTAGATCACAATACTTGGGTATCAAAGATTTATTGAGACATTATAATGTCTCAAGTATTGTGATGCCGGGAAGCTCTCTGGCGATTCCCTGCCAAGTACAAAAATGGTAAATGGTACATTTATATAGCGCTTTTTTCCAAAGCGCCTTACAATTTTTGTTCCTCACATTCACCCACTCACTCACACATTCACACACCGATGGGGGAGGCAACCATGCAAGGTGCCGACCTGCTCATCTGGAGGAGCAATTAGGGCATTAAGTGTCTCGCTCAAGGACACATCAGGGCTCTACGCTAACCTTTTCCCCAAGGAGCACATGTGCTCCTAAATGAAAAAATTTAGGAGCACACAAAGAAATTTAGGAGCACCCAAAAATATTTAGGAGCACAGTGAAAATATTTCAAGTAACAGAGTTTATTTTTTTTTTCAAAAATAAATGTATATTTGTACTGTGCATGCATGCGTGTAAATTAGCTCTTGCTACAACCCTGCATGTTTACATTTTGTACTTGATGTTCACTATTATATGTTGTACTACTGTATTGCACATCGTTGCGGGCAAGACCACCCGCATTTCATTGTATACTTGTATGCCGTGACAAATAAAACTCTTGACTTGACTATTAACATGTGCTGTCCCTATCAAATAAACTATCAAATCAAACTACTGCTACAAAAGGTTCAGTCACTTAACTTTTGCCCCTTTTATGCATACAATGCCTATGTTTTGGCTAGTGTTGCTCTTCTAGAAAAATAATCCTTTCAGGGTTGCCTATTGAAATACTGTACACCTCCAGTACAGAAATATTGTTTATGAGTTTGCGTGTCAGGTAGACCATTGATTGACAGTCGAGTCTGCCAATTACATCACACCCCGTGCACTCCGGCCGTCCGGCGCTGCAGCTGGACCCATTGCCCACCTCTGCTGTTGATAACGCTAGCCAAGTTATTATACACACAGATACACAGTGGGCCAGTGACTTTGGTGTAGGGGTGTAACAATGCATCGATCCTAAGGGGGAAATTCAACTGCATCGATTTGAAAATGTTAGAATAGATTATTGCAATTTTAATGTGTACACGTTATGTTATTGTCATGTCCGTTACAGCCAACACACCGACATACGCTACTGCATCAACGTTATGATTAACAAAGTAAGGCATTCGTTTTGTTGCATTAACGTTATATTACTATTGCTATCGATAAATCTAGGTGTTCTAAAAATCTATTGCTATTGGTAAGAGAGAGACTATAATAAGTTAGTGTCTCGGAAAACGAGAGCCCTGATCGCAATGGCAGAGTTTCAGGAAGTGAACAAGCAAAATGAGAGCTTCCGATTGGTCATTTGCTTTATTTCCCATGAAACCAGTCTCTTCACTCTACTGTGATTGGACCGTTGGCTTGAGTGCAATGTGGGACTTGTAGTTTTTTAACGATTCTCAGCGGAGAAATAAAAAGTACGACTGAGGCTGTAATCTGCACTCGCACACCGTGCGCGTAATTGATTTTTGAGGTTCGCACACACATATTTTTAGGGGCATATGCGAGCAATATGGTCGCACTGTAGAGCCCTGCACATCAGACAAGCTGCCCGGGAGGAGCGGGAATCTAACCGGGAACCGTCCGACTACCAGACGACCGCTCTACCTCCTGAGCCACTGTCGCCCCCTCGAGTACAAACAGGAACGCTCAACGGTTCCCCGCTCGGTTTCCCAGGACGTGTGCCGATGGATGATGGAGTGCAGAGCTTCCTACCTTGCTCCTTGTTGCAGACGGTGGCTCCGGGGGTGGGGCCCAGGCAGCCCCCTGGCGCGTTGGCCCTCGGGGAGTCGCTGGGCATGGTGGGGCCCCCCCAGGTGCTGGAGCAGCTGCCGTCCATGCCCGTGTCGCCGCTGGTGAAGGGCGAGCGCTTGCACCCGACTGACTCGTGGTCAGACTTCTCTGAAGATCTGTCAACTATTGTCATTGTTCATTGCTGTGGGTGGAAGGAAGAAATTACGGGATTACAATCCAGATGAAGCCGTGTGCAAACATACGATGGTATAATCTATAGGGAAAGGACGGGGAAGTGTGCATACGAAGATATAATCTATAGGGAAAGGACGGGGCAGTGTGCATATGATGGTATAATCTATAGGGAAAGGACGGGGAAGTGTGCATACAAAGATATAATCTATAGGGAAAGGTCGGGGCAGTGTGCATACAAAGATATAATCTATTCTTCTTCTTCTTCTTATTTGAATTTCCGGCAGTGTAGACGCATCGTGGCGTATTACTGCCCTCCACAATTCTTGCTTCGCCCACACTTGAGAAAGTTTACACTCCTCTTCTTCTTCTCATCCTCAAAACACATTTCTATCGTCTCTGTCTCCTTCTTCTCTGCTCCTCTTGTCATACAAGCAGGGGTTCTCAAACTTTATAAGGAATATCAAAATAAAAGCACACGTTGTTGAACTTGATCATGCATATTTATTAGAACATTTAATTACAGCACTATGTTATCATCAATACACATTTATAAAACGAGGCATATTTAGCCAAAATATGTTGCCAGAACATGTTTTTTTAGTGCTGTCAGGCGATTAGAAAAATTTATATAATTAATTACATTAATTACATTTTAATCGCATAACCATTTTATGCCTGATATTCTATAATCAAATTGCATGTGTCCGGATGGCAGAATTAAGTACTGTATCTACAAAACCTTCCGTTTAATCATCTTCCATCTATTAATTTGCTTAGATTTTTCAGGTCTGGTCAATTTGAGCATGGTGTTATTCACAGTCAAAGATTAAAAAAAAATTATTGATATTCTCATTTGGTTCATTACAATTTACTCAAAATAAAATTTTCATTTTCATTCACAGATTGCAGAATGGGTACAATACAGTACGGCTCAATACACACAATTGTTAACACTTTGGATGCCAGCCACGCGTTTTGTCGTTAGTTGGTTCATGCCGACCGTTGAGTGCCCGCCAACGCTATATAGCGTTCGTTTGTCGTATTTTTTTTATTGGCGATTTGAATTCATATTTCATCAATCGAGCCTCAGGTTAGTGTTGCAGACTCTCTCTGAGCTCAATTGGGAAGATACCGCCCCCTATCGTCTCTCCCTGTGTAACTGCACCCCATTACTTTGCTTTTCGGACTCACTGAACACATGATGAAAACTCTGTGAATATCTTTTTCAAAGTATAACATGTTTACTATCACTTTGAGGTACCCAAAAAGCACATTCAGGAAAACCTGGCATTTCCTCTCAAGGAATTCACAAAAAAGTGCTGTTATGGATGTTACACTTCTGAAATAGACAGAAAACACTATCAAAAATGTGTGTTGTTAAGTCCGATTATGACCCCTTTGTTTGATTTAAATCGGAAGTATTTTATGACTCCGTGTTTGATTAAAATCCAACATATTTCCAGACACAACTTTTTCACACATTGTTGGTCTAGGCAGAGCAGTGTCCACGTTAGCTTACTGCTAATCGGCTGCTGTCGGCCATCTCCCCCTCGCGTCTGCTCAGCCTATATGTGTATTTGTTATTGTTTTGCCGAGTATCGTGATAAGAAACCCACCCCAAAAAACACAGAAACCCCAAATGAAACCAAAAAGTAAATGAGTATTATTCCAGTATTATTCCAGGGACGACATTTCAAGACAGGCCCCAGGAATGAAGGATGCAGTGACCATAAGAGAAGGAGTCAAGCAGAGGGTTCAGAAACGCCACATGTCCATGTCCCTTATGGAGGCTTACCGCTGCACTTCCAACCAAAGAGGACAAGTCCTGGGTCAGTTTTGATCAGATTCGTGAACACCTCAATCCTCACATGGATAACAGAGGGAGATACCATTTCTCTGAACCAGTCCAGGCAGAGTTGGACTTGATTTTTTATAACTTTCTTTTTCATGGTGAGGTTGACATTTTCATGGAATTGCTCCAAAACTCATTTTCTGATTTAACCGATATTAATATTGCTGTTCTCTGTATAGAAAACACCTTTTTATGTTAATCAAATAAAGAGCTATTTTCCAAAAAGTTTTTGTAATTAATTTTCAGAAGTGACTGATATTTTGAAACTATTTAAGACAAAAAAAAAGATTACTTTTTTTTGTGATGTCACAGTATGATGTCATAATAGCACATTCTAGAACATTTGTGATGTCACAGTATGATGTCATAATCAAGCTACTCAACAATTCTCTCAGCATTTCCTGGCATTTTTTCAGACTACAACATGAATCCAGACTGGTTTGACCCTCAAAATGGTCCACCGAAGTCAAACACATGTGGGTAAAGCCCTATTTTTGATAGTGTTTTTTGTCTATTTCAAATGTGTAACATCCATAACGCAAAAATGTAACATCCATAACGGCACTTTTTTGTGATTCATTCCTTGAGAGGAAATGCCAGGTTTTCCTGAATGTGCTTTTTGGTACCTCAAAGCCTTCCCTACAAAGTGATAGTAAACATGTTATTCTTTGAAAAAGATATTCACAGAGTTTTCATCATGTGTTCAGTGAGTCCGAAAAGCTTGTCAATTTCCGTAACATCCATAACGCTGTGTATTTTGTCACCCATCTCAAAATCCAAAAGGTCAAAACATTTCTTACTGCAGGCTCATCTTTATCTCAATAAGTGTAACTAAAATGTGTAAATTATACGTCCAATTCAAATCGATGCCTCTTGTCAATGTTAAGTTAAGTTTCCAATGTTCTCTCTGAATGTAACATCCATAACGCTGGGGGGGGGGGGGGGGGGGGGGGGGGGGGGAACAGTTTCCTCATTTTACTTTTCCGTCAAGGCCAACTGAAGAGACCAAGTGATCGCCGGCCCGGAAAACGCGTGGATTATGTATTTACAGCACCCAACACTGTAATCAATAAGCATGATCGATATTTGGAATGGCGATCAGGAATTGGAATAATCTTTTTGGATAACATCTGATCTGAGGTAAGGAATCTATTTTACCAGTTTTAGGATAATCCGAGCTATTTTCACCTATATATCAGCGTTTGCCCTATGCACGTGTGTGTGGCTGTGATCGCTGATGAGGAAATGAGAATCGATTTTTCAGATCGCCTCTATAGCGTGCATAAGTACACATATACTATCGATAATCTAGCGTTTATTTGAAAACTATTCATAAATAGGCCTAAAAATGACAACGTGTTTGTGTATGCCAGAATATTCCAGTAAATGCCTTTTATCACGGAATCTTTATATTTTCCTTGAAAACGAGGGCTTTTCAAAATGCTATAACACGGAAATGAATCGATTAAAAAAACAATCCGTTTCGACAATGTTGACTGCAAACAAGTCATTGATAAACGACAGGCAGATTAGACACAGCCATAATTTAAGACAGAGATTATGCGTTCACAACGCTATCATTGAAGTGGGTGGTGGCATTTAACCATGCTTTACCATGTTAATGGCCGGCACTGAAAGTGTTAAGGGGATGCAGACCAGAGAAAGACTTTCGTCTTGTTTACATCAGGGTCCCCCATTTTCAATTCATAATGAATTGTAAGTAAGGGTGCAACTTGCTCCGTGCAATCCATTCTTTGTGGATCTAGCCCACAGTATTTCTGACACTGGGAATAAATTCCCTGGGATTCATAGATGTCCCTAGAATCAGATAGCAAGAACATGCAAATGGACCATATTAAAAAAAAAAGTCTGTAAATGTGTATTCTACATTCTTATGGAATGAATGAGAAACAAAATGTCAATGCGCAACCCCACTGTTACCTACCCGCGACCCCACTTTGGGCCACGACCCGTAGTTTGAGAACCACTGATCTACAGGGAACGGACGGGGCAGTGTGCATACGAAGGTATATAGGGAGGGAACGGGGCAGTGTGTGGGACCGTTATGTTCAAAGTCATATTCCTGTGAATGTCAGGAATATTATGTGTATTGAAATGTAAGTATTATGGCTCCAAGTTAACTTGCCTTAAATCTATTTACTCACATTAAATACATTTGAGTGGACTGCTGCTATAGGCCACCAAGCTCAAACCGTAATGATTCAAAGTAGAGGTCGCCGGTATAATAACGATAGCTTGGGGCGGGAAAAGGCGGAGCCGATTAAATCGCCCGATACCGTGGTTAGATTACCGTAACCGACGCGTGCCGTTTGAAATACACGGTGACACGACCAACTAACTAACAACAACTAACAGTCTCGACACATCATCTTGTATAGATCATATCTACTTGAGTGAAGATGATGTATATACCAAGGCTGTATCCGTCCTGGTTGTAGTGATCACAATGGAGTAGCGATTGCAAGGAAAAGTACCCAAAGCAAAGCCAAGAGTTGTGTACAAATTAAAAGCTCCTCTACAAGAGGTTCTCTCAGGAATCGTCCCTGGAGGAGCCTGGAGGTCAGTAATACATGTTGGTCACACATCTACAATTAAAAAGAACCAGACGGAGCACTAGTGTTTCAACCAGTTATTGACAGGAAACCACTAGGACCTGTAGGGAGCCATGGAATTAAAAGGTCATTATGTCTCAGAGGAACGAGGCAAAGGAAACAACACAATAAAGTGTTGTAGTATAGACTCAAATACTGTCAACCAGAGTTGTAGTGCTCGAGTACGAGGCCTGGACTGATTTTCAGGACTCGTGACTAGACTTGGACTTGAGCACCGATGACTCGGACTTGGACTCGAGGATGGACTGCATTCGGACTCAGAAGGTGCAGACGAGGACTTGTTAATGATATAGTTATTTTTTTAATATTTTTTGTAATCGGCCCTAATCATTTGGCAGGGCTTGACATTAACTTTAGGATATTTTACTTGTCCGAAAGCTAAACTTACTTGTCCGAAATGTACTTGTGAAAATAAAGGCCTATTAAAAAATAAATAGAACCGACAAAGAGATTTGGACAATTATTATGATTTAATAACTTAAACACAGTGTGTGTGTGCATTTGTGTGTGTGGGGTATATACTTTATGATCAGTCCTCCAGCTCATCTTCACTCCACATCAGCACCATCTTCCTCATCTCCCCTCTCTCTCGACGGCCAGGGGTTAGACCCTGGTCTATGCCTATAGTTGTATAGTTGTTATTACGGTATAGTTGTTATTGCCATAAAAAACACCATTCAAATAAATGATTGTATTTTTATTTGAAATAATTTCTTTTAACAATAGGCACATTAGATCAACGGGTAACAACAAAACAACCAAAACAATAACAATATTGTAACACCTTTCTTATATTATTGTCAGAGTAATACTGTGTGTAAAGTTATCCTCTTCAACTATCGCAGCATATTTCCGAGTGCTCCCTTGACTGAGGATGGCCAGTATCGCGGGAACTTTTATTAAACATTCTGATATTTCCGCGGGTCTCGTGCCACTGTCAGTGTCGACTACTAAGTGAGTACCGGTACTCAGAAGACGCTCGCCGTTTGTCCGGGACAAGTAATATTGACATACAGAGAGATTGAGAGTTTCCAGTGTGACACTGTGAGACAGGCACTTTCTGATGAGTTGCTGAGAAAATAGCGATGATTTCTCAAACCGGAAATCTCAAAGCGTGCTGCTTGCCTGTCAACTTTCTCTTTACCTAAAATGTTTCAGGCAACATCTTACTTGAGAAATATACATTTGGAGGATATCGATTCATATTTGATATGCAACGCCTAGTTTGACAGTTTGATCGGAACTTAGTTTAACACATTGAGTGCCACGGACGCTTTTTGTCGTTAGTTCATGCCGACCTTTGAGTGCCCCGACGCTATATAGCGTTTGTTTGTCTTTTTTATTATTATTGGTGATTGGAATTCATATTTCATCAATCGAGCCTCGGGTTAGTGCTGCAGAGTCTCTCTGAGCTCAATTGGGAAGATAGCGCCCCCTATCGTCTCTCCCTGAGGTACTGCACCCCATTACTTGATCGCTGATGAGGAAATGAGAATATATTTTTCAGCCCACCTCTATAGCGTGCATAAGTACACATATACTATCGATAATCTAGCGTTTATTTGAAAACGATTCATAAATAGGCCGAAAAATGACAATGTTTTTGTGTATTCTAGAATATTCCAGTAAATGCCGTTTTTCACAGAATCTATATATTTTCCTTGAAAACGAGGGCTTTTCAAAATGCTATAAAACGAAAATGAACCGATTAAAAAACAATCCGTTTCGACAATGTTGACCGCAAACAAGTCATTGATAAACGACGGGCAGATTAGACACATAGCCATAATTTAAGAGAGAGATTATGCGTTCAAAAACGCTATCATTGAAGTGGGTGCTGGCATTCAACGGGGTTTCCAATGTTAATGGCTGGCACTCAAACTGTTAATGGCTCTTACTCGATGGTTCCAACACCCAAAAGGAGGGGGAGGTGTAGTGTGACATCTAGTCTGTTATCTATTGCATCTTTAATAAAGTTAACATGTAAAATGACAAACAACAACTACCAGGATGCTCACAGAAAGAGACTCTACATGCACAGCTCTAGTGCAAATGACAGCCGATACAGAGATCTGGAACTAAATGATCTGTGGAGCAGTCCTGTGGATTTACAGCAGTATGTGATGTTATTGACCATGAGCTTCTTCTTGAAAAGCTTAGAATGTCATGGATTTGGGCGGCTACGTGGCATAGTGGGCAAGGCGCTCGCCACGAATGCGGAGACGCTGGGCTCGCCTGTTCGAGCCCAGCGCTCCACATTGCTTTCAGTTTAGCTGGTCGTTCATACTAATACACATTGGCCGTATTAGGGGGTGGGAAACTGATGGGTGGGGATCGGGCGTTGTGGACAGCGACTCCTACAGGTCGGTTGGTGCGCCTGCGCAGTAGAATCAGGAAGTGTCGGGGGCAGCGTGAGCCTCCCACGCGTTACTCCTCGCCACTGAGAGATCGAGCTGCGCAGGTGAAAAGATGCGACTGCTGTTACCTCAAGTACCGGAGGGTTAGTCCACATTGCAGCCGGCTTGTGGGAGGCAAGAAACAGCGTTTCTCTCTTTTACATAACGTGGTGCCACAATCTGCCCATTTCACATTCTAGTTATAATCTCTCTCTCGACACAATGTTACCAGACAACATCAATGCAAGGCTACGCACGCACAGCGATCATCCATGATAGGGAAAGCTCGCAATATTAATATGCGATTGTCACAGGGAACTATTTGAATACTAAATCAAAAATCGTTTGGTTGTTATTATTAATGATACTCTACACACAATTCAAAGTTACAGCCACGTTTTCTTTCAAACTAATTTGGTTGCAGTCGCAGATGTCTCGATTAGGTACACATTTTTACCCTCTTGGGCAGAGGTGTTTCAGAGGCTGTGACGTACAGGCAGAGACAGCTCTGTGTAGGAGTGTGGATAATCCATCTACTGGACAGGTGTAGCATGTCATGATAATCCATCTACTGAACAGGTGTAGCATGTCATGATAATCCATCTACTGAACAGGTGCCGTGTAGCATGTCATGATGATAATCCCATCTACTGAACAGGTGTAGGAGCATGTCATGATAATCCATCTACTGGACAGTTGTAGCATGTCATGATAATCCATCTACTGGACAGGTGTAGCATGTCATGATAATCCATCTACTGGACAGGTGTAGCATGTCATGATAATCCATCTACTGGACAGGTGTAGGAGCATGTCATGATAATCCATCTACTGGACAGGTGTAGCATGTCATGATAATCCATCTACTGGACAGGTGTGGCATGTCATGATAATCCATCTACTGGACAGGTGTAGCATGTCATGATAATCCATCTACTGGACAGGTGTAGCATGTCATGATAATCCATCTACTGAACAGGTGTAGCATGTCATGATAATCCATCTACTGAACAGGTGTGGCATGTCATGATAATCCATCTACTGAACAGGTGTAGCATCATCCATGTCATGATAATCCATCTACTGAACAGGTGTGGCATGTCATGATAATCCATCTACTGAACAGGTGTAGCATGTCATGATAATCCATCTACTGGACAGGTGTAGCATGTCATGATAATCCATCTACTGAACAGGTGTGGCATGTCATGATAATAATCCATCTACTGGACAGGTGTAGCATGTCATGATAATAATCCATCTACTGGACAGGTGTGGCATGTCATGATAATAATCCATCTACTGGACAGGTGTGTAGCATGTCAAGCATTGTTGCACAACACCACAGACGCATCAAGTTTTGATGGATCATGCAATAGAGGCCTTGCACAGAATGTTAAGTGTAGTTATGCTTCTTCCAGAATGGCTGCCTGTAAGTAACATATCAACCATTTTCTTTTGTACATGGCAATGGAAGTTGCTGTGTTGATATGAGAAAAATATCAACAAGAAAATAAGCATTTAGAACGGTACGCATTCGAACCGTACACCGTTCGGTACGACCTCCACGGTTCAGGTCATGTGTATATTGTTCGGTTTAACGTTAGCCGCAAGCTAACTAGCGTTAGCCACGAGCTAACCGTGGAGTCACTTCGCTGTGTTCCATAAGTTCCATTAGTGGGGAAGGGGGGGGTATATTGACGAGGCTTGACAACAGAGGTTCAAAGATAACTTTATTGGCTGTTGGTTTATAGTATAATCATCAGGGCTTCTCCTTCCAACGCAGTGTTACTGTTGACTATTTACGTCCTCGTGTGACGTCATTTCAAATACGGCTACCAGGACACTCAAATAGCAAAAGCGAGTCGAGTCGATTAGGTACCATGCCGTGAAAAGCGGCATAAGAGAATACTTCATAATGTTTCATGAAATTAAAAAGTAAATATATATTTAGTAGTACACATGATTCCGTCCCGTGCTGTGGGTGGTGTCGCCGTCGGCATTCGTGCCTTCATCATACAGTGGCAGGAGTTGGCCGGGCTTGACGTGCCGGGACGGCTTGTACTCAAAACCCATTGCTATGAAATGTCTGGCCCCATGTGGCGTGGGGCTGTAAGTAACGCTTTGCCTGGAAGACTTAAGCGTGGGAAGGGGACTAACAGACCAACTCCACCGACTGCTTGGTCCAATCACCCACCCAGCCGTAATAAATGATTACAGAATCCGAAACCAGAACAAAGTAATCTCACCTGAATCAAGCATGCCACCCTACCAGTAGGAGACGAATGAGTTCCTTGGGCCAAAACCCTGAGGGAAGCCCAAGGGAGGAAAGGCCTGCTGCAGTTCAAGTCCAAGACCAGAATAGGATGCTGGAATGTGAGAAGAACTCTTCATCAAGACCCTTAGGAAGGACTCAAACAACATCACTAGACAGGCCTTGGACTACAACCCGCAGGGGAAGAGGAAAGCCGGTAGGCCGAGAAACACCTGGAGACGTTCCACACACTCCAAGACCTAAAGAACATCGGAGTGAGCTGGCAAGAAGCAAAGGCCCTGGCCCAGAAGAGAGTGAGATGGAGAGCTCTGGTGGACGGACGCCCTATGCCCCCCAACGGGGTAAAGAGGATTAAGTCAAGTAAGTCAGTACACATGATTTATATATTTTAAATAACAGTGACTTCTCCTTTTTGATAAGAAAGTCTATACTGGTTGAGCATATTCATACTTTATGTTGATGGCCTTTGTCTATAATGTGGCCACAAAAATAGAAAAGGTTTCATTATTTTGTTTGTTTGCACTAAGTTAATACTTTGACAAATGTTGCCTATAATTTTCAGTCAGTTCGGCCTTTGTGTGCCAAACATTGTTAAAAGGTAAACCTTTTTTTTTACCAAATAAATGAAGCATGTTTAAATCAGCAATGCCTCCGCTCTCTCTCCTAGCTCTAACCGCCACTGTCAAAACAATGTGCCCGATGTCAAACTGCCTCATTCTTTCAGTTTTTGCATGACTACGTCCTTGAGAATAACTGAAAAGTTGGATTATTTTTAGGCTATATATCTTATGCTGATGTTTTTGGAGTGTTACATTTTTTTTTAATAAAAAACAACATATATCGAACCGAAAACCGAGACACCAAAACCGTGATACGAACCGAGCCGTAGGACTCGAGCCACCCGAACAACTGCCTCTTTGAACTGCTGCCGTCAGGCAAGCGACACAGGAGTCTCAAGGCGAGCACAGAAAGACTCAGAAGTAGCTTCTATCCCCAGGCCATCAGGCTGCTAAACGAACAATGAATGAACACTACACAACAACAACCACCAAACACACATAGCACACACATCCACACGCACACACTCACTTTAAACAAACACACTGTAGCACCCACTACACACACTTTATAGCACACACCCACTTTAAACAAACACACTGTAGCACCCACTCCCCACACTTTATATTTATGGATGAAGGATTGCACTACAACTCGTACACCTTACTGTAAATTGTACCTAAAATTGTACCTCATCCCATTTCTGCTTTGCACTAGATAGTACTGTACATTAGTACACTGCATAGTATTGTGTATTGTATATTATATGGTAACTCAGAACATTGTACATATGTCTATACCGAACAACTGTGACCTCATTCTTCTTCTAAATTCATGCTATATTATGTTATTATGTTATTTGATACTATCTTGTCTAGCACAGTCTCTGGAGCGTAACAGTAAGAAGCATTTTGTATGAAAGTATTCTGTACTTCTGTATGACAACTATTAAAGAACTTGAACTTGAACTTGAACTTGATTTTGTGAACCGTTCCACGCCTAGCATTTAGTCTTATTACTGGATCTTGTAAACAAGTCACAGTAAAATAATACCATACTCGTCCTGTGTTTTACCGACTATAGCACTGCACAGAAATTAGGCATTTTCTTTTTGAAAGTGGTTACAGGCAGCCATCCTGGGGAGAAAGAACTACACAAACAGGCCTCTATATGGATGATGAATGGGGGAAGATCTAGATTAGAGCGTTGGATTTAGATATTTTTGCCAGTAACTCCATTCGGGTAGAGAGGGCGAAGATGAAAGTGATTTCTTACAGCTTGGCAGTTTAGTGACAACTGAACTTAGCTGTTTTGCATTGGATTTACATAATAATAGCAGAGCAGAGAGGGAGCCTGGAGACACAATGAAAATCGCACAGGAAATATTCCCTTTTTATCCGAGCCGTGGTTAGAGAGATAATCACTCAGCCTAAAGATCAAAACTTGCCACATGAAAATGATTAGCTAGCTAACATAATAGCTACTACTAGCATTTAGTTCGCCGACTATCATAGTCACAAAAAGTGTCATGTGTATGTTTTCATTGAAGCCGGCAAACTCAAGGTACAAGGTCAAAATACTTCCCAAAGGTCAGTGAATACCACGACCACAACACCAGAGGGAGCTCCACAAACCCAGATTCGGCTCAAACAAGGGACCAAACACGTTTCGCAATTATGCCACATCTATGTGGAACGCCCTACCCACAGCTGTAAAGGAATGTGAATCCCTACCCACATTCAAAACCGATCTTAAAGAGCACCTACGGGAGAGGCTGCAATTCGAAACTGGCCACCGTAAATGTCCAAACACCCCCACCTAATGTACAGTCTCCTCCCCATCATATGTATATATTCTCCGTTAGGATCTATGGGTAACAGCTAACAGTACTGTATATTTGCATATCGTATATGTCACACATGTGTTTGATTGAAAATTGTATTACCAGATTGCAGAATGGGTACAAATACAGTACAGCTCAATACACACAATTGTTAAGGGGATGCAGATCAGAGAAAGACTTTCGTCTTGTTTACATCAGGGTCCCCCATGTAACAGTACTATATACCTGTATGTCATGCATGTCCCTATATGCCATAAATGTCACATGTCGTGTATGTCATAAATGTCACTATGAATTGAAAATGGGGGGGAACCTGATGTAAACAAGACGAAAGGATTTCTCTGGTCTGCATCCCCTTAACAATTGTGTGTATTGAGCCGTACTGTATTGTACCAATTCTGTACAATCTGTTAAATAAAGTTTTCATTCATTCATTCATTCATTGACAGAGGGGGGAGGTCTGTTCTCCAGCAGCACGTTTACAACAACTGTCCCCTCCCACCTGCTCCTCTGTCTAGCAGCTAGCTGCAGCACACTGGTGGTTCACACTGTGGGGCTAACGGCTTTAAGCTAGCAGTATGATAGCTAGGCCTCAAACACGCAGCGCTCTTGGTTAAAGATTCGCAAAAACTCCCCTTAACGCCACGTAAAATACACCGAGACACCGTGGCCGTTATCCGCCGTTATCGTCCCAAGTCGTGGTGTGTGTGGCCCCGGTAAGATCATACCTCCACAGAGACACCATGGTAACGGCGATGCCGCTGCCGACACACACGGGGGGACGGCGGCGGCGGCGGCTAACGGCTAAGCTAACGTGACGGTTAGCCCCGGTGAGTCCACAGTCACTTTGCTCCTCGATAGGAAACCAACGGCATGTTGACCACGAAGGACTGGTTCTGCCCCGAAACGTTCGTTATACAAGTATCACAGAGACATTTCAAATGTACTCACAGTTGCACGGGGGGTTCGCACAGAGATACGGGATGGTTTGAAAGCTCTGCGTTCCTAATAATAAACATAAATATTGTTTTATAAACTTGGTAAACTGCATTATTTCCGGCCGTCGGATGCCTGGTGCGCATGCGCACATGCACCCAACGGCCGGAAATAATGCCAGTTGACCAAGTTTATAAAACAATATTCAAAGTTTAATAAGCAACGCCGAGCTTTCAAACCATCCCGTATCTCTGTCCGAACCCCTCGTGCAACTGTGAGCACCTTTGAAATGTCTGTATAACGAGCGTTTCGGGTCAGAACCAGTCCTTCATGGTCAACATTACGTTGGTTTCCTATCGAGGAGCAAAGTGACTGTGGACTCACTCGGTGGATCCACACAGAAAGGGGCTAACAGTGCTGCTAGTGGCAAGGCCACGATGCAGCGAGCTAACTAGGTAACCGTCGGGTTATATAGGGCAACTGCTTATGGTTTACGACTGGTATGTATATATGGTGATAAACGACGAGACGTGGGTGAAATACACGGTCCCGTGTCGGGTGTGTAACGAGTGGCTAACGTGAGCTAACAGGAGGGGCTCGACACCGGTGGTGTGTCTCTCTAACCGACATGACACTCAACTGACTGAGACCCGGCTTCTAGACTACAACCACATCTCAATGGGTCACTACAGCCGCCAACGTGTCGCGGTTCCACAGTCACAAAGTGTCAATTGTTCCATTATTAAAACGCAAACACACTTACCTGTAATCTTCTTATTATAAATGTATTAATAAACATTGTAAATCCCATTCTCCCTTATTATTTCCAGCGGCGGGTGTCCGCGGCGGTGAACAATGACGTAGCTAATTGGGACCCACGGGTACATCCGGGTCTCTCGGTGCCTGTTCTGTTCTCCTGATTTGCCGTGGTGTCGCCGTGGGGACGTGTTTTGGGACAATAATTGTTATTATAAATTGGATTTTTTTAAAGAGAGAAGCTCCTTTCTCAGACTCAAGGACACTATACAAGAAAAGGGTACAATTTTATTTTTTTTAAGATAAAAGATAAAAAATTAAAATGATGAATATGTGTATAGTAACAACAGGAAAAAAAACAAATAAGATAATAAAAAAAGGAAGCAAGGTGCTGTCCAATTGGATGAAGTGGTTGAAATTAACAAACAAAACAAAACACAAACAAACAACAAAATCCATTGAACGTACACACGTATGTATATTAAATATGTTATATCCAAACATTCTGTAAAAACGCCCAAGTATATAAAGGTTTGAACATAACTGGTGTATAATTTGCATAGAGAGGTAAACACCCCCCCCCCCCCTCTGATGAGCCGTACGCTGCACATGGTGAGTGATGAGGATAAACATTCACTTTTCATTCGGTTACATTTCTGGACTGGTCTGAGGATCTAGTATCTTGTCCTCAAAACAAAAATAAATCATTTACATTCCATAGGGATGATCACAAACGCATAAAAAAAAAAAAAAAAGATGCAGTCAGGAGAATGCAGCAGACTTCGGCCAAGGGAAGGCTTAACAATCTCCAGACTTTTGCCATTACTTCGATATACAACATTTTACTGGGCGGATGATGAACAAGAGTTGTCATGCCTAGGCTATAATAAATCCATGTGGTGGCACAAGAGGACACATGGTCATCCAAATCAACAGGTTTCTCTCTCGACGGGTCATGAATATTCACAGAAAATGTTGTGACTGTATAACTAACCAGTCAGTAGATGTGCTCATTGGTAAATGGAAAATTTGGTACGATGGGGGCACTAGAGGAGATTCATGAATATGCACAGCAAATTTTATAGCAATACGGCTATTACTTTGACAAGATATCTTGTTCTCGGTTTGACCTGATGGGGGCACTGGAGTAAAGGACATTATAAATTGGTTTGTTCCTCATGAAAATACACAGCCAATTGTGTGACTGTACAATTAAAGGGCCAGGAGATGTGTTCATGTGAAAATGGGAAATTTGGTGGAACCACGTAACGTGCTGCGTCGCGGCACGGCCGACCCGGGTTCGATTCCCGGACCCGGCGTTCTTTGCCGAATGTCTTCCCCTGCTCTGTCTCCCATTCTTCCTCTCTCTGTAGTAAAAACCAATAAAAAATCTACCAAAAACATAATAAAAAAAATGGGAAATTTGGCCTGATGGAGTGTTCATGGAAATCAATAAATTTCTTCCTTGTTGGGTCATGAACGTGCACAGCAAATGTTGTGGTAATCCGGCCATTACTTTTCAAGATATACATTTACATTTACATTTACATTTAGTCATTTAGCTGACGCTTTTATCCAAAGCGACTTACAAGTTCTGTACGACAAGCCATCAGGAAGGGCACAACTCTATCAGCTGAGTAACAATGTTCATCAAAGTGTTGAGTGCTACAGTGTAGGTTAGTTTATTAGGACAAGTGCATGACAGTATGGTTAGTTAGGGTTAGATATTTTTTCTTTTCTTTTTTTTAATTCAGATAATGGTTGAAGAAGTGCGTCTTTAGTCGACGGCGAAAGATTGGACGTGTTTCGGCTGTCCTAACTGGGGTGGGTAGTTCATTCCACCATTGTGGGGCAAGGATTGAGAATAGGCGACTTCTCTTTGATGACCCTCCCGGAGCTTGGATAGGAGTAGGTCTGAGGCGGCCAGAAGATGCAGAGCGTAGGGGTCTTGAGGGTGTGTAGTTAGAGACCATTGACCGGAGGTAGGTGGGAGCAGTTCCCTTTGCCGCACGGTATGCTAGGTCGAGGGCCTTGAAGCGGATTCGTGCAGCAATGGGGAGCCAGTGCAGGTCCCTAAGAAGTGGGGTGACATGGGCCGACTTCGGTAGGTTTGAGATCAGGCGGGCCGCTGCGTTCTGAATGAGTTGAAGAGGCTTAGTGGCAGTGGCCGGGAGGCCAGCGAGCAGTGCGTTGCAGTAGTCGAGGCGGGAGATGACTGTTGATTGGACGAGGAGTTGGGTGGCTTCTTTTGTCAGGAAGGGGCGGATCCTTCTGACGTTGCTCAGGAGGAATCGGCAGGTTCTGGTTGTCGCTGCGATGTGAGCAGAGAAGTTCAACTGGTCGTCGAGGACAACACCAAGGTTCTTGGCGGTCGGGGACGCGGTCACAGCTGCATTCTCGACTGTGATGGAAAGGTCGGTCAGGGGGGAGGATTTGGCCGGCAGGTGGAGCAATTCTGTTTTGCTTAGGTTCAGTTTGAGGTGGTTGGTCGTCATCCAGGCGGAGATGTCGGACAGACAGGCCGAGATCCACTCAGAGACGTGGATATCTGAGGGAGGGAAGGAGAGGAAGAGTTGAGTATCGTCGGCATAACAGTGGTAGGAGAAGCCATGAGACATGATAATGTTACCCAGTGATTTAGTGTACCAAAAACATAATAAAAAAATGGGAAATTTGGCCTGATGGAGTGTTCATGGAAATCAATAAATGTCTTCCTTGTTGGATCATGAACGTGCACAGCAAATGTTGTGGTAATCCGGCCATTACTTTTCGAGATATCTTGTTCTCAGTTTGGCCTGATGGTGGCCAGAGGAAAGGGCATGGGGTCAACCACCAAAATCAACAGGGTTCTTCTTCATGGGGTCATGCATGTGCACAGCAAATTCCAAGGCAATCCAGACACTATTTAAATGAAAACTCCAACATTTTGGGAAATTAGCTTATTTGCCATCTACCCTGGAGTTAGACAAGAAGATACATACCCTTTTCCTTCTCTGTGCATGCATTAGGAGTAGGAAGACGCGCACCGTTAGCCTAGCTTAGCGTCAGTCACTGGAAGTAGGTTCCTCCATTAGCCTAGTTCCCAACGTCTTCCTACTCCTACTGCATGCACAGAAAAGAAAAAGGTATGCATCTTCTTGTCTAACTCCAGGGTAGATGGCAAATAAGCTAATTTCCCAAAATGTTGGAGTTTTCCTTTAAGTGTGATTCAAGATATGGTGAGAGGACACACACACAGATGAAAAAGTTATCTCTTTGGTGGAGATAACCTTTACCTTTACCACAAGCTCACAAGACTGACTATCTGGACAAAATGTTGTTGACCTTTTCAATTCAAATGAGCTTTTATGAAACTGCAACTGACATAAATCAGACAGTACTAGCACCCTGGCTACATACTGTAGTGTATCCCAGTATGGAGCAACTCCAGAACAAAGTCTTGGATCTTGGGATGGAGTTAATTCAGCACTGTACAAGATACAAATAAAATTGAACATGTAGGTAATCTGTTCTCGGATGGATTTTCCTTTTCAAGTTAAGCCGGTCAGTGAAATCTCACATCCATATCAATCCTTTTGGTACGTCTCTTATCATAAATTATGTCGGAGACAGTCTTACAATCACACAATCATATCAAGTAATTTAAATACATTTTATTGTACAGATTAATTAAGTTAAATAGCTGCACAGTCAAATCTGTGAGAGAGACACATACATGCTCGAACACATTCAAACACTTGCCTCGAGTCATTCAAAAGTGGTAAGGTACTGGTGTTTAAAAAACAAAACAAAAAAAAACTATTTGTAACAGCCCGCTAGGTGATTATTGTCGTGGTCAGGTCTCGTCTAAGAGATGATCTGAGTCCTGTGAACTCTGAAGCCGAATGATCTGCCGTCTGAGTTGAACAATCTCTTCCTCCTGCTCCTCAACCTTCCTCTGCAAGCCGTTGATTACCTGAACAAAAAGAAAACAACATTTAAACTAAAGGTTATTCATTTCTGAAGCTGATGCGCTATTGTCACACGCTGCAAGAACAGAGAGACTCCGACTCAGCTTCTTCCCCCAGGCCATCAGAACACTGAACACTCCACTCACAAATACACATGAGCACGCACACGCACACACACACACACACACACGGCAACCACTAAAACAATCACTTTAAACAAAATGTCACTTTAAAAAATAGAATCTTTAGAAACACTTTAAAATAAGGAGGTACTGTACGGCAACCACTAAAACAATCACTTTAAACAAAATGTCACTTTAAAAAATAGAATCTTTAGAAACACTTTAAAATAAGGAGGTACTGTATACCGGTAGTTTAGATACATTAAGAATTAACATTGTAAATTGTATATTGCATAGTAGTGTATATAAGAACCAGTTTCTCAGGAACCTAGCATGTCTTTTTTTTTTACCATGCATATCTTGTGTCTTATCCATTTAATTTTTTCTATGCCTATTTTATTATTGTATTTGCACAATCAATGCGGGCATGACCACCCACATTTCACTGTATGCCCTGGTATGTATGTGACAAATAAACCTCTTGATTCTATTGACAAGCAGGTATTCCCATGAGCATACATTAACTCATTCAGCGGCATCGCTTAATGCGCCAGAACGCCATCGCTTTAATCAATGGGGAGACTGTGAGATTTGCAAGTGCTTAAAATATATCTTATATTATAGCTATGGGTCTAATACACCCATTGATTGTCAGTGAGTTGCTTCCAGTCAACATGCACAAAACAGATTGTTTTTTCATCCGTACATTTCCGTTTTCTACCGTTTTGAATATGAGTATAGTTTGTGATTCTTAGTAATCCCAGGAAAAGACGCGATAATATCCCTTTAGTGGAATACACTAAACACGTTGTCATTTTTCGCCTGATTATCGAATCTTCCTGAAATCAACGCTAGATTATCATTATTATCCTTCCTCGTGCATACATGAAATGGCCATCGTAGCGCGGCGCTCCCCCCCCCCCCCCCACCTCCTGCACCCAACGGCACACAGCCACACACACACGGGTCATTCTCATGAAATCAATGATTTACCATGGCCGTGATCTTTTCTAAATAAAGGTTAGCATTTATTCAAGTAAACAAAACATAATATTAAAGATAAAAATGTGCTCTTTGTACAATGAGTTGTTTACTCATAACAATTAATTATTTTAATATTTTAGTACATTTTGTGCTTAAATTCTCATTAGCGCAATACGTCCACATTTATTTCTATGGACCATTGACTTAATTTTATATTTAATAAACTCAAAATGTTTCTCTAAAACTTTATTAATATTGTTTATTTATTTGTGTCAAAGGAAATTCTAATGAATTATACAATTAAATTGACAAATTAATGATTTTTTGTGGAAAAAATAATGTCCATGGATGCAGTTCTCATTCTCCGCAACAGTTCACCTTCCTGTTAAGACTACAGTATTTTTTAAATAAAGTTTTATTGTCCCATGATGCATCACAAAGAAGACAAGCTAGACGATGGCTACAAGGTAAGTTAAGTCACCTCAATGGTTAACACTTAAAAGTTCTAACTTTCCGCTTCAGCCCTTGTACACGACACAATTGATTCTCATTACTGAAACATGAAGTATTACTCGTTTGAAAAAAGTTTTTATCATCAATATTTGATCAATACAAAGGTTAATACATTCCTAACATGTGCCATGACATTTTTTTGCCGATGTCATCATGGCTTCTCCATTGTTAGCTAAAAATGCTAACTCCTCTCATCCTCCGCAACACACTTCTCATATACCGCAACATTTTAATGAGTGTTTCGGTAATGAGAACTTCTCTTTCGGCAATGACAATTTGGTAACACATCACATAACTTTGTCATTAAATAGTAATAATTGGTAACACTTCAACATTAAGTGTTCATAAGGTTGTAATTACATAGTAATAATAAAATGTGTATCATCAACAGTTCATTTTGATGTAATTTACTAATCTTCCTGTTTCATTGCAGACAGTCAGCCACTGAGAAGAAGAAAGCGTTAGCAAAGGCTAGGCTAGCAAAATTCAGAGAAAAGGTTTACAACAACCCTGACCTGCTAGACGAGTACAGAAGGAAGGAGAGAGAGGTTAGGGGGGTTGGAAATGGTACAGTCATTAGCAAACATGCTAGTTTATAGGAAGCCTCATACAAGCCATTTAGTTGATAGGATGTCCAGCTTTCTGGCCCTTACTAGAGGATGTGTACACACTCGCACTTTGTAAGCCATTCAGTCCCTACTGTAGGACACACACACACACACACACAGGGAGAACCCTAGGACACACATATGCACACACACTAGTGTAGGGTCTGTCCATATATGTTTTTCCTAATTTTATGGTATGCTTCCTTTCCATTTCTAGATATCAAAAACGAAAGGAAAATGGTAAGATCAAGAAAATGGAAGATCTTACCTCCAAACAATATGAAAGGAAACAAAAACAATGGAGAGAAAATTCGAACAGGCATTATGCTAAAAAGAAAACACTGAATGCCATCTTGGATTTGACCCCTCTCTCCATCAATGAGCCAGATGCCACACAGGTACCGGAGCAAGATGGAGGCCTACCGGTACCACCAAGCCCCCCAGAACTGCCATCAAACTGCCCAAAACCAGAGCAGACGTCCATCCCCAAAGCAAGAAGAAAAAGGAGGATGCAGGATGTCCAGGTAGTACCAAGCCCTCCCGAGCCACCTTTGAACTGCCCAACACCAGAGCAGACCTCCACCCCCAAAGCAGGAAGAAAAAGGAAGGCAACCATAACCTCACTGAGGTCAAAACTGAGGGCGACAAAAGATCAACTGGAAATCCAGTCCCGAAAATACTCTAACCTAACAAAGCAGCTTAGAAGGCTACAAGAAAAAACTAAAAAGGACCAGCACCTTTGATAGGCACCATTGAGAAGAGAGCCACCCACCGGAGAGCCCAAGACCCTGCCCAACAACAGCCAGAGACGATTGATGGGACATGTTGTGAGTCGTTTCTTGTACCAGGATGACAACTCAACCGTCATCAATGGCAAAACAGGGGAAGTCCGCAAGAAAGGACAAGTGTTCAGGAAGAGGGCACTGACTGACACTATGGAGATACTACATGTTAAATTTTTCAGTCAAGCATCCTCGCTACAAACTCTCAAGGGCTCAGTTCTGCAGACTGAAGCCCTTTTGGACCGTGAGACCAAACGTTTCCCAAAGAGAAACCTGTGCCTGCAAAATTCACGAGAATTTCCAATTCAAAATCAAGAAGCTTCACCAGCTTCGGATAGTTGCCACACCATCCACAACTGAAATAGTTGAGTCCTGTGTCTGCAGCTCAAGTGATATGGAATGCATGTACAGAAGGTGCATTCATTGCCAAGGCAAAACCTTCCCTACAACTATTGATCCATCAACCAAGGGAAACATAATTTCCTGGGACCAGTGGGTTACCCGGACAGGTAAAATCACAAAAAAGGGAAAAGATGGTAGATGGTGCACTGGAGGAGACGAATGTCAAAAACACAGCACTGGAGAAGACACACATATCTATCGACAAACTTGTTGCCCTCACTCAGGACCATGTAAATAAACTGGCCATTCATGTGTATAACATCCAGCACCAGTTCCAGAGGCTGAAGTCACTCAAGGAGAGCCTGTCGTGGTCTCCAGGGATGCTTAAGTAAATACAGAGACAAGAGATTGGCCTTATGAGCGTGCAAACCACGACAGGTTCTCCACGGGCAGTCTAAAACAGCGCAACACTGCGAATCAGGTATTCTGAAATAAAGAAACAGGAGCAGAAAGACAGCCGGAATACTCACGTTAAATGAACACAGGTTTATTAGAGAAGAAAAAATATATATACAGTACGCCCGTACGGACGGACTTTTAGTCTGTCAGAGTGCATATCACAGGTCTGTCAGAGTAAAAGTGACAAAAAGCAAAAGTGTCATGTGTTTTAACACAGTGGAATAGAGACGCCTCGATCGTCTCTGATTGGGTTGGCTTTATATGGTCATTTAGGGAGTCGAATGGAATGGGCTTTTGAGGGGTTAGAGGCGCTGCGGCCTTGGACACAAACGCTATATTTGTCAATATTCCAATGTACAATTGTGCTTGTTTGTACAGTGTGTCCCCCCCCCCCCCAATGTACAGTTTTGCTTGTTTATACAGTGTTTCTCCCCCCCCCCCCAACCACCTCTAATGTAAATTACCCAGTATGGTTGTCAATATCCCAATGTACCCAACCTCCCCCCCACACAACCCCACCCAACCTCCTCCAATGTACAGTTTCCACGTCAAATGTATATACTCCCTTTTCTTGACTCTTTTTGTATCACAAACAGTACTGTATTTGCAAATCTGGTATGTCATAAATGTATAGATGTAGCAGTACTGTCTATCTGTATGTCATATATGTCCTGATGAATTGAAAATGGGGGACCCTGATGTAAACAAGACGAAAGTCTTTCTCTGGTCTGCATCCCCTTAACAATTGTGTGTATTGAGCTGTACTGTATTGTACCCATTCTGCAATCTGTTAATAAAGTTTTCAATCAATCAATCAATCAATCAATCAATCGGCCTGCTCTGAATTTAATGAATGGATATACTGTTTTAACAGTTTTTGAGAGAAGGATAAACATGACTTAACGATCAACCCTGTTGTGGGGCCCCAGAGGATTAAGAATGTGAAATTACACTTCACAAGCCTTACTGAGAAAGAGGTGGCCATCCACATTGATTACAGTGAGGTGACCACCCACACTATTGTAATCTATACTATTTATTTTTATTTATTTATTATTTATTCCGCCAATTTTTGTCCACTAACTCCTGCCAGAGCTTTCACACCACACACAAGTGTAAGGTATCAAAACGACCGGCTTGAGGGTGGCTAAGTGGCGCAGTGGGCAAGGCGCTCGCCACTAACGCAGGAGATGCTGGGTTCGAGCCCAGCTCTTGGCGTTGCTTCCAGCTTGGCTGGTCGTTCATACTAATACAATTGGCAGTATTAGGGGGTGGGAAAGCCGGTGGGGATCGGATGTTGTGGACAGCGACTCCTACAGGTCGGTTGGTGCGCCTGTACAGCAGAATCGGGAAGTAACGGGGGCAGCGTGAGCCTCCCACGCGTTACCCCTCGCCACTGAGAGATTGCGCTGTACAGGTGAAAAGATGCGACGGCTGCCTCCTCGTGTACCGGAGGGGACACGTGATGCAAGGCGTCGGCATCACTGCAGCCGACCAGTGGGAGGCATGGTCTGGCAACGTTCGAGACAGGGGAGGGGTGAATTGAAGGGAGAATTGGCGAGGCAAAATTGGGATGGGAGAAAAAGTGGATAAAAAACTAAAAACGACCGGCTTGGTCCAACTCGAGTTGCTATAACTTTTTGGAAAGTTTCACTGCACCGTTTGGCTACAAATCGACTTTAAACGGGAAATGTTGGTCATAAGGAATGAATGGCAGAACATTCTAGAACATTTGTGATGTCACAGAATGATGTCACAATAGAACATTCTAAAACATTTGTGATGTTACAGTATGATGTCATAATAGCCATTCTAGAACATTTGTGATGTCACAGTATGATGGCATAATAGATCATTCTAGAACATTTGTGATGTCACAGTATGATGTCATAATTAGGGCTGTCAGTTTATCGCGTTAATTAGATTAATTAATTACACAGCAAATTATCGCGTTATGAAAATTAACTAAAAATTAATTACAAAAAAAAAGTTTTTTTTTTTTTTTTTAAATAATATTTTTTTTGTATCTCATTCATTCCATAAGAATGTAGAATACACATTTACAGACTTTTTTATTTTTTAATATGGTCCATTTGCATGTTCTTGGTATCTGATTCTAGGGACATCTATGAATCTCAGGGAATGTATTCCCAGTGTCAGAAATACTGTGGGCTAGATCCACAAAGAATGGATTGCACGGTGCAAGTTGCACCCTGGTCTGCATCCCCTTAACAATTGTGTGCCGTACTGTATTGTACCCATTCTGCAATCTGTTAATAACATTTTCATTCAATCAATCAATCTGCGCGGTGATTGATTGAATGAAAATTTTATTTTGAGTAAATTGTAATGAACCAAATGAGAATATCAATAATTTTTTTTGTATCTTTGACTGTGAATAACACCATGCTCAAATTGACCAGACCTGAAAAATCTAAGCAAATTAATAGATGGAAGATGATTAAACAGAAGGTTTTGTAGATACAGTACTGAATTCTGCCATCCGGACACATGCAATTTGAAATATGATTATAGAATATAGAATATCAGGCATAAAATGGTTATGCGATTAAAATGCGATTAATTAGATTAATTAATTACAAATCCTGTAATTAATTAGATACATTTTTTTAATCGCCTGACAGCACTAGTCATAATATAACATTCTAGAACATTTGTGATGTCACAGCATGTCATAATATATCATTCTAGAACATTTGTGATGTCACAGTATGATGTCATAATAGAACATTCTAGAACATTTGTGATGTCACAGTATGATGTCATAATAGAACATTCTAGAACATTTGTGATGTCACAGTATGATGTCACAATAGAACATTCTAAAACATTTGTGTGGTTACAGTATGTCATAATAGAACATTCTAGAACATTTGTGATGTCACAGTATGATGTCATAATAGATCATTCTAGAACATTTGTGATGTCACAGTATGATGTCATAATATAACATTCTAGAACATTTGTGATGTCACAGTATGTCATAATATATCATTCTAGAACATTTGTGATGTCACAGTATGATGTCATAATAGAACATTCTAGAACATTTGTGTATCTATTCAACAATTCATAGATCCTCTCCCGTTGGCCGGCGGTGCACAGGCATCACCCACACTTTCACAATTTCCCCACGCGGACAGCTAGCTAGCCGTTGTGGACACTCACCTTAGGCATCTTGTTTGAGAAATGCAGGCTTCAGTCTGTGTTGTTTAGTCTATCTGTCTGAACAGGACTGATTAGTCCTGTTTCAAGATGCACAATGAGATCTTCTTCTTCTTCTTCTTCTTCTTCTTTTGAATTTCCGGCAGCGTAGCATGAGAATTGTTGAATATATATAGAACACAAATGTTCTAGAATGTTTGATTATGACATCATACTGTGACATCACAACGGAACATGTCGAGTTCCATTTGAATAATATAAATAATAATGTTTGGTAAGGCTGTCCCCGAAGCCTGTTTTTGGGATTCAAACTTCGTCAGGGTTTTTCGAACGGACGTTCAAACCTTCGTTTTTAATAAAAAATAAATAAAAAAATAATTATAGATTTTTTTCTCTTTTTTTATCCTCAAACTAAATCCTCAATTTGAATAAAGTGATTAATCTGATTAAACGGACATTCGAACCTTCGTTTTTAATTAAAACAATTAAATAAAAATAAAAATAAATTAATATCCTCAAATAAAGTGATTAATCTGATTAAATTAGTATTTTTTTCATTCAGTATTCAATATTGTCTGATTCAATATTAACATTCAGTATTCAATATTGTCTGATTCAATATTAACATTCAGTATTCAAGTAGAACAGCTAGCTAGCCGTTGTGGACACTCACCTTAGGCATCTTGTTTGAGCAATGCAGGCTTCAGTCTATGTCAGTCCTGATTCTTCTTCAGAATGAGATCTTCTGAGAGAATTCTTCTTCTTCTTCTTTTGAATTTCCGGCAGATTAGACGCATCGTGGCGTATTACTGCCCTCCGCACTTCTTTTGATGATCTCTTCTTCTTCTTCTTCTTCTTCTTCTTTCTTGGCGTATTTCTTCCCTCCTCATTTCTTATACTACACTAGTGGTGTTCCATCTTTAGGCCTCTTCAACTCACACTTTCTCCTTCTTCTCTGCTCCTCTTGCCTGTCCAATACTAATACATACACTAACGCTATATCCTCTGGTACAACTCTGAAGCATGCAGAAATGTCAGCACTGCCTCTGTGATCAACTGGTGGTTCTCATTATCCATGCCAAAGAATGATTTAAGAGAGAAGGAAGATACTCCCAGCTCTACCAGACTTTTATAAAAGATTTCCCTCTCTTTCCTATACCTTTCACATTTTAGGAAGACATGCCCGACAGTTTCAGTCTCTCCACATTCACACACCCCATCTGGATGTTTGCCCACAATGAACAAGCTACTGTTCAACCCACAGTGCCCCAGCCTCAGTCTACACATCTTCACCCTATCACTCCTTGACCCATATCCCTCCACCTTGATCTTGACCCGAGGCTGCAGAGAGAAATAGTGCCTTCCCTTGGTCCCCCTTTCCCACTCATCCTGCCACTCAGCCTCAACTCCTTTCTTTATCTTATCTCTGAGTTCTACTCTTCCCATTGAAATACCTATCTCTTCCTCCCTTCCCAGGCTCTGTTTGGCAAGGGAGTCAGCCATCTCATTCCCCGCAATCCCAGCGTGTCCCGGGACCCAACAAAACTCCACTGACCAGCCTGCCTTCGCAATCCTATATAAAACCAACATTATTTCCTGAATGAGATCAGGGCGAGCTTTAGACCCACCTGCACTCAGAGCCATCAGTGCAGCAGCCGAGTCAGAGCATATAATCACCTGGCTTGGTCCCACTTCCTCCACCCACCACAATGCCCAGAGAATTCTTCTATATATATAGAACACAAATGTTCTAGAATGTTCTATTATGACATCATAATCAGTAGGGATATACTCTTTCATTGGTCTATGTTGACCACGCCCCCATGGTTCGGCCCCTCCCCTTCAGGGGATTAATCTTGATCCTTAGGCCGCGCCCCCTTTTTGTATCTTTTGAACCGCTTGTTGTAGTTGACTGAACCACACTTGTAATTAGTGTGGGTGACACTAATGTTCTAGAATGTTCTATTATGACATCATACTGTGACATCACTAATGTTCTAGAATGTTCTATTATGACATCATACTGTGACATCACTAATGTTCTAGAATGTTCTATTATGACATGATACTGTGACATCACTAATGTTCTAGAATGTTCTAATATGACATCATACTGTGACATCACAAATGTTCTAGAATGGTCTGCCATTCATTATGGACCAAAAGTTCCTGTTTAAAGTCGATTTGTAGCCAAACGGTGCGGTGAAACTTTCCAAAAAGTAATAGCAACTCGAGTTGGACCAAAAAAAGCTCTGGCAGGAGTTACTGTACAAAAATCGGCGGAATAAATAAATAAATAGTATAGATTACAATAGTGTGCCACACTAACTAATAGCTGTAAGTACACCAGGGAAGTGAAAGACACCCACTTTGGTGGCGGGAACCAGCAAGCAGGGAACAAACTTAACTTTTTGACTTACCAGCCATTTGGCTGGTAGATTTTAAAAACTACCAGCCAGGCAGATTTTTTACCAGCCAAAAATTATAAATAGCTTTTTAGTATATCGCCATGTGTTATTATTACTATATAATACTCTCATATTCTATTTTCAATTAATATCATAAACAACAAGGAATATTAGCATAATTTTGAGTGGACTGAAGGAATGAGTCAGCGTTAATAGTTTTAAATGCAAATAGTTTATTGAAACATAGAAGTGGGGTCGGGACACACACACACACTGCTTCAACATCATTGTAGTCTAGTCTGTCTTCAAACTTCCACTCCTCTCGAAACTTTTTTATATTTGAATATCAACATTATCTGTCCATCCTCAGTAATCCTCAGTTTACTATAATATACTCCTGTCCTGAGTCCTGACTAGTGACTTCATCGTCTTTCCAAACGCACGCACACACACAGGGAAGGGTTAGCTTGTTAGCTTACGCTAACGTTGTAGTGATTGTAATGGTACATAAACGTTAATTTCGGGCGATGTGGGCATAAAGGAATGGCGACGGTGCAATGCATGTAGATGCATTTGACCCGTTGTGAGAAGAAAAAAAACACCACAGACTTATTTCGGGTCGTGTAGGCGCACTGCTGTGTAGCGCTGCTCTGCTTTCAGAAGCACGGACTGGGCGGATATGACTGGCGGAGTTTCTACAGGGTTTTTCAAAATAAGAGTATCATATGAACCGGACGTTGCTAGCTGCCGGAGCCATAGATATTATGACTGGAGCTGCGCTTGGGGCGGAAATGAGACCCGCACAGGATTTTCAAAATAAGAGTATCGATATGAACTACACGCCAGGTGGCGGGCAGACCTCTCATTTTTACTCGCCAAACCTTAAATCTACACGCCATTGGCGCTTGGCGGACCGTGCTTATTTTGTTCCCTGCCAGCACGTGATGCTTCATACTGGGGTCAAATACCTGAGTGGGGGACGTGTGGAGTCTTTTGCCTCTCTGTCAGCGTCCCTAAAGCATCAATAATAATGCAGGACCTGTTGCAGAGGTCTTTATTCGGCATGCAACGACACTCAATGTTTTAGCGGTACACACAGCGGTTAGTTTAGCACACACACCGGAACACACACGCATGCATTGTCTCTGTAGGATCGCAGATGCGATTTGTCTCTGCGATTAACCCATCCCGTCGTCCTTCCCCCCCAAGGGCAGCCGGGAGCAGACAGGCGTCAACGTGAGCCGCGCCAGGGGACCAATCCAAGTGCTCCTGTCCGTCTTCGTCAAGGACGCCACAGCGTTAGTGATCCGTTGTTGTGCATGTTTTTCCATTGGGTTTATCTTATCGGGGGGGAAGCCCTTGCGAGCACAGAGGGGGAGAACATGCAAACTCCACACAGAAAGGCCTGGGAGATACCCCCCCACCTGGGTAACTGGCATCATGGAAACCTGGTCCCCAAGCGGGAATCGAACCCTGGACCTTCTTGCTGTGAGGTGACAGTGTTAACCACTACACCACCGTGCCGCCTGATGGGGCATGATGCTGTTGCAACGTGGGCTCATCTTAATCCAGTGCTCAAGTCCATCCGGGAGGAACATCCAGAAGTGAAGCACATCCATTTTATTTCAGATGGACCCACCTCCCAGACAGTACCGCAACAAGACGGCGTTCTATCCGGCCTCGACAGTGCCTTTCATGAGAGGGCTTGAATATGTCACCTGGAACTTCTCAGAGGCATCTCATGGGTGGCAAGGGTGCCCCTGATGGGGTAGGGGGTGCACTCAAGAACCTAGCAGACCGGCTTGTTGCTTATGGAACTAGCATCCCAGACACCAACACACGGCATGAGCAACTGGCAACGCACTCATCTGTAAGGCTACACATGGTAACAGAGGAGGAGATCATTTCGGCCCAGGATTTGATTCCTCCATCCCTGAATACAGTGAAGCTATGAAGATTCACCAGGTAAGTCAATGTGACATGAGGTTGAACACGTTTGATTGATTGATTGATTGATTGAACACAATAGATTGTAGAATGGGTACAATACAGTACGGCTCAATACACACAATTGTTAAGGGGATGCAGACCAGAGAAAGACTTTCGTCTTGTTTACATCAGGGTCCCTCATTTTCAATTCATAATGACATTTATGACATGCACAACATACAGATATACAGATATATCATGGCATTTATGACATACAGATTTACAGTACTGTTACAATTGTGACATACACAATATGCAAATATACAGTACTGTTAAACAAAGATCCTAACAGAAAATATATACATACGAGGGGGAGGAGACTGTACATTGGGAGGTGGTGGGTGGGGGGGAGGGGATGGGATGGGAGGGTTTGGACATTTACGGGGGCCAGTTTCAAATTGCAGCCTCCTGTAGGTGCTTTTGAGAACGGTTTTGAAGGTGGGTAGGGATTCAATTTCAAATTCAAACCCGTGTTACCAAGTAAACAAGTCGCGGAGATGGCCAGTTAGCCCGCAGCATCCGAGTGCTACTATCATTAGCTCTCAGAATGGAGCCACTAGCCAGAAGCCCGCAGCATCCTAGTAATACTAACGTTAACTCTCAGAATGGTAGCCAGGAGCCCCACAGCACCCTAGTACTAGTAACGTTAGTATTGTGTATTCAAAAACACACCGGACTGCGACGTAACGTTTTACCGTTTATTTGCTTGTTCCACCAGTCCACAACAACACACACTTGTTACCACAACGTTTTACGGTATTTTCACAGCACTGTCGCAACATTACCGTAAAGCGTGACCACCGTTGTGATACACATACACAACAGTTAGCTCTCAGAACAGCCAGTTAGCCCGCAGCAACGGTAAGCGTGTCTCGACTCTCATTTAATTTCCAGTGAAGCGGGGTTTCCCCATCTCCTCCTGTGTACTCCTCCTGTGTATAGAGAACCAGCTGCCTCGCTCCACTAGTGACTCGAGGACTGGTCTCGCCCTCTGCTGGCGCATGTGTGCAGTGCACTACAACCAACCACTGTTAAAACAACGTTTCACTGTGATATAAACTGAAATGGATCTGTGATTTTGACGGTATTGATTTTCAATACCGTCGGTATCTCTAAATACCACGGTATACCTTAATACCGTCATACCGCCCATGCCTAATGGGTACCTTAGTGGTGTAGTCAGTGTATCTTGTAGACCAGGCCCATTGCAAGTTGATGTACTCTGTCGTCTACTCTAAGCCATCCTAGGTTGTCAAAGTGGGCAGGGGTGAGGTGGGTTCTAGGAGTAAGGTCAAGCAGTAGTCTGACCAGTTTGTTTTGTGATGTTTGTAATCTTGTTTTTAGTGCCTTTGAGGTGCTTTGGTACCATGCGGTGCAAGCATAGTCGTAGTACCCTTGAATGAGTGCTCCTGTTAAGAGTGTTTTAATTAATTAATGAATCGTCATAAGTTGGCTTAACTTGATTGATTCATATGCTTTTTTAATACATTTATTATTTAATTTCTGCGTATAGCTGACATCTACAAAACCAGGGGTAATCCAGACCCGGGACGTATCCTGCTTTTGTGGCAGTGCATGTGGATGCTTTCTCCCAAAAGAGTGCTCCTTCATAGGAGCGAATGTGGAGTCAGATACGGAGAATGCAGAGCCAGGACCTGTTTTGGAAGTGGGAAAGTGGGTCCTTGTGGAGTATGATGCAGAGTTGTTCCCTGGCATCATCACACAGGTTTATGTAGAACTAGTTTTAGATATGGATTGGACACTAGGTTACTTGTTAATGGTAAATCCTGAGCCCTGTTTTGTACTTTTTCTTTTACCTATGTCCTTTACAGATTGTGGATGATCAATATGAGGTTGACACGATGAATTGCGCTGGAGAGAACAAATTCTACATTCCATCTCGGAGGTTCGATTGAGAGAAAGTGTGGTATTACTTGGACGACATCAAATGTGTCATCCCAGAGCCACTACCTGCCACATCCTCTGCACGTCATTTTAGTGTTTCAGCTGAGATCTGGGCTAAATACACAAAGAAGTGTGTCTAAAACACTGGTGTGTAAATGCGTGTTGTGGGGTGGGGGGTTCTACAGGTCTAAGCATGTTTTATACATGACACCCATTTTGTCATGATTGTGTCCTTGTTTTTTTATTTCATTTTGTACTGGCCTACTTGTTTTTAACCAGAATATACACATTTATCTTAGGCCTATATGGATTGTATTATCTAAGCAAGGTTCAGAGTTGCACATTTTGCGTTATCAGGCCTATAATGATATGTGTGATTGTCTGAGTTATTTTTTGGTATTTAAAGCACTTTTTGAAGTATATGACCTGAACCAATGATTGTTCTATGGAAAAGGTTTTATTTGTTTTTGTTATTATTCTCTGTATATTGATTGAATCTTATTGTATTTTTTTTTTTTTTTTTTTAATAAAAAAAAAATCTTATTGTATTTTTAAACAGAATGTTGTTAAACAGAATAAAGTTGAGAGTTGAGCTGAACAAATGCATTTTTTTCTTAATTTGATTGAGAGGATATGCAAATGCCTTAGTTGCAATTTTATGAAAGCATCCAGTCACTGCAGTCAGTGAGCGTTGGCAAGCCCTGAAATAATCTATCATTAAAAAGGTTAACTTGACAAATAGACAGTAAATTAGAGGTTTTCATAATTATGTAATTTGTTGTGTTACCAAAATGTTGTGATGCAAGTAAAATGACACAAATGTAATTGACTGCTTTGGTGTTTGTGGCTAATCAGACACACCAAGTGGTTTGCTTTGAATAACCAACAAGCTTGCTCTTAAGCCTCGAGTTGTGTCTGGCAACACTTAGCATACTTATTATCATTACTGAAATCATTCATCTCATTTCCGAAACCCATGTATCATTACCACAACAGCTGTTAATTTAATGTTTATTTAATTTGGTGAACAATTATAATTTGATTCTAAAGGCATGTCCATGATCTATTTGTTATGTGCTTTCAGGTTTACAATGACATTTTAAGACAAATTCAGGTTTCCATGAAAGATCACAAATTTGGTTGACGACTGCAGAAGGTGTTGCGGTAATGAGAGTAATATGACAAACTATTCTAAAAATGATTATTTAAAGATATATATTATTTCATAGTTTCAGGTATGTGTCTATGACTGTTAATAATCAATTCTTAAAACTGTGAAAATGTATACGCTTTTCTTATTGTCTTGAAGTTTTAAGACTGTTGCGGTAATGAGAATTTGAAGGACTTATTTTGGAAAATGTGTTCAAAAAGGTGTTAAATTGTAAAAAAATATTTTCTAATTATTATTCACATATACTCCAGACCTGGCTTATAGTGCTTGGAAAGGAAATTTGTTGATGCAAGTTTGTTAAAAAAAATTATGTTTGAAATTTTGAAATCAAAATTTCATGAGAATCACCCCGGTAGAAAGAAATATCAGATCAACGCAAGATTTTATATATAGAGTCCTTACCTGGTCTCTGATGTAATGCAAAAAAAAGAATCCAATTATCTGATCGCCATTCCAGTTATTCACAGCGATCATGTCCCCGACATTACCGAGTGTTACACATGAACGGGCGGGCGGGGTTAGTGTACCATGCCATCGTTGTAAAGGCCTACCTCGCCTGAGTATTTAAACCCCGCCGGCTCAGATCGGCCCTGAAAAGAAACTACACCATTCCTAATGGAGTGCAATACCAGCTGGAAGGCATAGGCGGCGGTATTTGCCCTTTTGCGAGCTCAGACCCATTCCCAACGATAACGTCAGGCTGGATGGATGAAAATGAATGGATATCGCTAATAAAAGAAATAACGATTAAAACCCGACTTTACTCGTGATTGGCGCAGAGCGGTTGGCGAGTTAACCCGACTTGACTCGTGACTGGCGTTGAATTTAAAAAAAAAGGTTAAATAAATACTCTTAACCCTGAACCATTTCTTTCAAGTGTGTTGCGTTTGTCAATTTGTTAACCCAGAGTCTGTGTGCCTGTAATTAATAGAAATATCGAATAAAAGAAATAACGAGTATACTCGTTGTTGGCGTTCAAGCGATGGCGCCCAATAACGAGTATAATCGTTGTTGGCAGGGAGTGAAGTGTCATGGCAATATTATCATGTCATTATAGATTCGTGTTGAAATACATATTCTATCTTTGTACAGCTCGACTGGTTCAATGTGACCAACTCGTGAACTAGTCGGACACTAGGCTACATATTCGACTGTCCCTTCGACTGTCCCCAGCTAAGACATAACAAAGGCTATTGTGCCAGTCTTGTTATCGATTCCCTAACTGGGGCACATTTTGTTTATCCGTTTCTGTCATATCTGGACGTCATTTCAATTGTGTATAATGTACGTTCTGACCAGAGCTCTTTCTCACTTTGCTGGTCAGACGCTTGTGTGTGAACATGAAGTCTCCGATTGTAAACTGATCACTTTTCCACAGTGAAATAAACTGTTTCTATTTTTAACAACTCGACTCAGAATGATTACACAGCTCATCCTTTGTCCTTTAATAATTTCCATAACAGATCCCATCATACAGTAAATCAAATGTACGCCGTTTCCCGTCGACTTGAAAGCCGTGGTCCACTTTTAAACCACACCGCGAGTGACGCCACACACAGTCTGGACGTACCATGTCTTTAAGCACTGTCGTAGAAAATATCATCATGTCATTATAGATCTGTGTTGAGATATCATTTTATCTTTGTACAGCTTGACTGGTTATGGCCAGCTAGTATAATGTGTGTGTGTCTCTTTAAAAGGTCCAAAGTACCCAGCTAGCCAAAGCAAGCTGGTGTTATTGTTCCTGCCTACTGAGAGAACCCAGTTTGTTTATACTTTCATCATATCTGATGTATAATGTTACGTCTTGCAAGTGTGTATAAACTATGTTCTGCCCCCCAGACCTCTTGGTCACTTTGCTGGTCAGATTCAGTGTGTGGACACATGTCGTCTCCGATTGTAAACTGAACTTTCATTTTGTGGCCACAGATGAAATAAACTATGTTTTTCTATTTTTAATAACAACTCAGAATGATTTATACAAACGGCTCATTTCAACATTTCCCATAACACCACACACAGTCTGGACGTACCATGTCTTTGCTGGTGAAGAGGGGACTCTGCAGGAGCTGGGTGGCGCTGGGCCGGAGGGAGGGCTCTCTGCTGGTGAGCTCCCGGACGTGCCGGGCCAGGACCGGCCACCTCCGGCAGAAGGAGTCTGGGATCCGTCCCTCTCGCAGGTCCCCCAGGGTCCGCGCTCGCTCCATTTCGGTCCCGAAAGGCTGGAAGAGCTCGAGCGCCAGCACTCCTACGCTGTACATGTCCGACTGAGAAGAGCACCGGAGGATTAGACTCATCCATAGGCGGCGTAGGTTTTAGACATGTCCCCCTCAATATTGAGAAGTGGTACATTTATTTATCCCCCTGATTTCTTGTGATTTTGACAAGAATGTGCAGAAACAATACAGGAAAATAAATATTCGAAAGCGATACAGAATGCCCCGAGAACCTTAACACTTTGATTACCACTGGTGAACATGGTAAAACCCTGTTTAATGCCACCACCGACTTCAATGATAGCGTTGTGAACGCATATTATCGCTCTTAAATTATGGCTATGTGTCTAATCTGCCCGTCGTTTATCAATGACTTGTTTGCAGTCAACATTGTCGAAACGGATAGTTTTTTTATCGGTTCATTTTCGTTTTATAGCATTTTGAAAAGCCCTCGTTTTCAAGGAAAATATAAAGATTCCGTGATAAAAGGCATTTACTGGAATATTCTAGAATACACAAAAACGTTGAAATCTTTCGGCCTATTTATGAATCGTTTTCAAATAAACGCTAGATTATCGATAGTATATGTGTACTTATGCACGCTATAGAGGCGGGCTGAAAATATATTCTCTCATTTCCTCATCAGCGATCACAGCCACACACACACACGCATAGGGAAAAAGCTTATATCTCCGTGAAAACAGGTCTGATTATCCTAAGACTGGTCAAATAGATTCCTCTCTGCGCCGCCCCTATCTCCCGGTCTCCGGCTGTCCCTGAGCAACGACTGGAGTGTTCAATGTCCCTTGACTAAGACGGGGAGGACGTGACCCTCTTTGCGCCGCCCCTGTGCCTCAAATAGATTCGCTATCAGCTCTATCTTTAATCTTTCAAAATGTTCAGTTGCTATCGCTATTAGCTCTATCTTTAATTTTTCAAAATGTACAGTTGCTATTGCATGCACTCATCTGTGTTCCACTACACACATGAGTGCATGCTTACCAACTGTCCGTCTGCAACACTACTATCACCAACATCTAAGAAGGGAGATCCCCCCTTGAATGGCCCTTCTAAGGTTTCTCTCCTCCACACTGCCTGTGGAGCTTTTTTCCCTATTGTTAGGTTTTAGTGAGTTTTTCCTTACCTTCGCGTGGGGTATGTCTGGGAGTGCTTGCATTCTTTCATTTATTTGCATTCATCTAAAAAGATTTGGACCTTATGGTGTTCTTGTTCTGTTCTTGACTTATTGTTATGTTTTCTTCTTGACTTGTTTAAAGAAGATCTGTACGGCCCATGGGGACATTAACGTGTGTTGTCAGGCCCTATAAATAAATTTGATTTGATTTGATTTGATTTACCAAAAAGATTATTCCAATTCCTGATCGCCATTCCAAATATCGATCACGCTTATTGATTACGACAAAACGTGTGGCTGGCACTCAAAGTGTTAATGAATTATATATTCCATTGTATTTGTGTCAGCGGGTACCTGAACGTCCACCATAAATTGATGCAGAAAAGGCACAAATTGGTGCAGAAAAGTAAACCAGAATGCAGACGCTCAAAATGTCCTGGGGGAGAACCCCCAGACCAAAGTAAACAAGGGACTAAACACGTTTCGCAATTATGCCACATCAATGTGGAACGCCCTACCCAAAGCTGTAAAGGAATGTGAATCCCTGCCCACATTCAAAACCGCTCTTAAAGAGCACCTACGGGAGGCTGCAATTCGAAACTGGCCACCGTAAATGCCCAAAACCCCCACCACCTCCTAATAGACAGTCTCCTCCCCACCGCATGTATATATTCCCTCCCCGCCGTATGTATATTTCCCTCCCACCCCCTCCTAATGTACAGTCCCCTCCCCATCATATGTATATACTCTGTCAGGATCTAGGGGTAACAGTACTGTATATTTGAATACCGCTTATGTCACAAATGTATCAGTACTAAATACCTATATGTCCCTATGCCATAAATGTCATGTATGTTGTGTATGTCATAAATGTCTATATGAATTGAAAATGGGGGACCCTGATGGAAACATGACAAACGTCTTTCTCAGGTCTGCATCCCCTTAACAATTGTATGTATTGAGCCGTACTGTATTGTACCCATTCTGCAATCTGTTAAATAAAGTTTTCATTCATTCATTCATTCATTCACCCACCACTTAAAGTGCCCCCCCCCCCCCCATGTTGAAACCTGACCTACGCCCCCCGGACTCATCTCTCAACGTGGTTCACAAGACGTCACTGTTCAGATTACTCTGAGATCTACATTTGTGTAAAGCAAGCAGTCATTTACCAAAGATATACATCTGAATTTGAATCTAAAAAACATTATCATTGTGGAGGCTTTCCTATAAGGTTCTCACCTCCCCCTCCCCCATCCCTTCCTCTTCCCTCTCACCCCACCTTTTGTCTTCATCACCTCCGCGACCCAACCAGCCTTTTGTTATTCACCCCTCCCTACAGCCTTCACCCCCCCCCCCCCCCCCTCCCGTAGAAGCTCACAGAACAATGGGGGACTTGACTTCTCGTGACCAGAGATAGACAAGGCTGCCTTCCAACCCCTAAACCTGAATGTGTATTTGACTATCAACGCTTTAACCACGCATTTTAATTATTATTTTTTTACTTTTTCTTTTTCCGTTTTTCTCCCATCCCAATGTTAGTCGTTATGCCAATTCCCAATCCCCTTCCTGGTCGTTGCGCACTCTACCCCCTACCATCGGTCTGGGAGGGCGGTGCCTATCACATGCTTCCTCCGACACATGTGTAGCCAGCCCACCGCTTCTTTTCACCTGGCAGCGCGGACTCTCACCGGGGGAGTGTAACGTGTGGAAGGTCACACTACCTCCCCCAGGATCCGACCTCGCTGTGCAGGCGCCCCGACCGAACTGTAGGAGACATCGCTGTTTTACAACGACCAGGACCCACCCTCGCCGGGTTTTCCTAGTGTGGACGGTCGACCAAGCTGGAGGCACCACAGCTTGATTCAATCCCACTGTCTCTGTGGTGGTGGGCAGACGCTTAGACCGCTGCGCCACCCGGCCTCCACCACGCAGTCTCACCTTTGAATCGTAACGCGACCCTTCCAGCTGCTCCGGCGCTGCGTACACGTACGTCCCGACGCCTGTGGTGTGTGGAGAGCCTGTAGGAGGTCAGAGGTCATCAGAGGTGAGAATATGATGCGCATACCGGTTGCCCCACCTACTGGTGATCCGGTGAACTACATTATGGACATAATCAACCCACTATGGTGTTTCTTCACGTTTATTTATTTATTGATTAAAGATTCGCTAAGATTTTGATAATTTGAAACGAGAACTAAGTAGGGCGGCTAAGTGGCGCAGTGGGCAAGGCGCTCGCCACTAACGCAGGAGACGCTGGGTTCGAGCCCAGCTCTCGGCGTTGTTACCGGCTGGTCGTTCATACTAACACAATTGGCAAGTGTTAGGGGGTGGGAAGCTGGTGGGTGGGGATTGGACGTTGTGGACAGCGACTCCTACAGGTCGGTTGGTGCGCCTGTACAGCAGAATCAGGAAGTAACGGGGGCAGCGTGAGCCTCCCACGCGTTACTCCTCGCCACTGATAAATCGCGCTGTGCAGGTGAAAAGATGCGACGGCTGCCTCCTCGTGTACCGGAGGGGACACGCGATGCAAGGCTTGGTCCTCACTGCAGCCGACCTGTGGGAGGCATAGTCTAGCAACGTTCGAGACAGGGGAGGGAGAATTGAAGAGAGAATTGGCGAGGTGAAATTGGGATGGGAGAAAAATAGAAAAAATAAGGAGAAAAAGTGGATACAAAAAAACGAGAACTAAGTAGGCTCAATCACATACACAAGTTTATCATTTAGTGGTCGAGTCTACAACAGTGGTCGGGAACTGGCTGTTTCCCAGATATCATATGGCTCAACAACCAAGCACAATTTCATACTCATTAATGAATTGTCATACATCATATTATGTATTATGTCACATTATATTAATTAAAAGGTGCTGTAAGTGGTATTTTTTTGTTAAAATAAGTGTTAAATAGCTATACATTGCTATACATTCCGACAGCCATCACTGATATAGAGTGTTTGGTCAGACTGGGTCTCCCAGTCCCTCCACTCTGCAGTAAACACACATTATGTTTTTGCAGTGTGGAGTTCTCTCTCCTGATTGGATAAAGTGTGAACGGGATACCAGAACATGTATTTTTTTGTTTACTGCAGAGTGGAAGGACTGAGAGACCCATGTTACTGACCAGACACTCTATATCAGTGATGGCTTGTCGGAATGTAGAGATATTATTTTAACAAAAATAAAAAATATCAATAGATCAATAGAGTGTAATTTTTTTTTTTTGCATTTGACAACTGATTGATTGATTGATTGAAAACTTTAATTAACAGATTGCAGAATGGGTACAATACAGTACGGCTCAATACACACAATTGTTAAGGGGATGCAGACCAGAGAAAGACTTTCGTCTCGTTTACATCAGGATCCCCCATTTTCAATTAATAATGACAACCGACAACCCAGACTACAGAACTATCAGCAAAACCAGAAGTCTCAGTAATCTGTAAGCAGGTCTATGATGCAGTGCACCTATTAACAGTTGCTTATTATGGACTCATTCTTGAACATTTGTGGTCACACAGACACAGTACGCCAGACACCAGAACCCCCATCACAGCCTCAAGAGGCATAGAGATATAAATACATACATAAATAAATACAGCGTTACTGCCACCTATTGGACATTTTGTGCAAGTTCAGCACACAAAGACTTGACTCGATAACTTGTGAAGAAGTCTTTAATTGAGAAGAAGTGCACTATATGATTCCGTTGCATGGTGGCCTTCGAAATGGTGTAACTTATATTTTGGGTGTGCTTCAGTAGAATTCAGTACATAAAAGTGCGTTCGAGGGTTAAAGGTTCCTGACCCCTGGACTACAAGGAGTTCATATCCGGACCGTGTGTATGCACATTGCTGGCGTCTATGCTGCTTATTTCATAGACCTAAATTACCGTATGTCTTTATGGTGATTCTGTGGTTCAGTTTATAACCCAGGGTATTTAACTGGCAGTCTCAGCTTTACAGGTGTGTCCAATTTATGCAAAAAAAAAAAAAAAAAGTGGAAATCACATCTTTGTATAAAACGACATGGAACTAGCATGAGTTGGATATGGTTAAGAAGCTCATACTCTTATGGTTCCCAATGAGGCCAATTACATACAGGTATCTTAAGGTAAGAGGTCAGGAGCCCATTGTAATTGGGCTAACGCCTAACACCACCCCCACCCCCAGCACAATTTCATGACTTTCCCGGTAACCGAGCATGAAATGGCCACTGACAGCAAGCTGAATGAGGTGATTTCAAATACGTACTCTCACCTGCAGTGTGGGAGGTGGAGGGTAATGGTTCCTGACTGTCCACTATTATATCCCTGCAGGCCAGCCCAAAGTCTCCGATCCGGACGTGGCAGTCATTCCCATGCAGGAAAATGTTCCTAGGCTGTGAAAATGACAGAAAATGATACATTAAAAATGTAATCCATGTAATAATATGGACATAATATACAATTGCTGACTGGTAACTGACCAAATAATGGAAACACCACATTTATATTGTGGTACAAAATCTTCATATTAACTAATTAATCTAATTATTATCTCCACAGAAAGGAGAGGATGTTGGGTTTTTTTGACACCTCTTCTCGCTAACGCCACTGATGAGAATAAACACTCAGAAAGGGCATCAAACAAATGCACCGCACCACCCCACCCCCCCTCACACACACACACACACTAAGGTCTCTTACGTTATGGTCGTCCGCACCTCATTGGTTATGCTTCTAGGGGCATTTAGCTGCCAATCATCATGTGCATGTATGTATGTAGCCTCTAGTCTACGCCATCCAGAAGTGTGTCATCAGTCCCCACAATTGGCCCCAAACACAAAAAGGAAATGATCGGTCGCTGTGACCGAAAGATAGCGGATGTTGTGGTTTCACATCACATCGTGACACCTCGCTCATGAGAAGACGTTCAGAAAAAGGCACCAAACAAATGTACCCAACCCCCCCCTCCACACAGTCACACACACACACACACACACACACACACACACACACACACACACACACACACACACACACACACACACACACACACACACACACACACACACACACACACACACACACACACACACACACACACACACACACACACACACACACACACACACACACACACACACACACACACACACACACACACACACACACACACACACACACACACACACACACACACACACACACACACACACACACACACACACACACACCAGAAGCAGCAGTCAAGTACAGGATTCCTGAGCACATTTAGTAACTGCCATTCTTGTGTAAAGACTAGCATTCAAAACCAGAATGACCAGCTTTCAACACTTCTGCTCGACTTCTGGGAGTCTGAACGCAAAAGGTGAGACGAGAGACGGGAGGGCCGGGGTGATAATGGTGGTGTGTTTTTTGTCATAATTCATTTTATCGTGCGATTATGGCTGAAGATTTGGGACATATTGACGATATCTCAGTACAGCATGGCAGCAACTCTATCGTAAAGATAAGAGATGGAGAACCGAACGGAAGTTATCCATAAGATAACAGACAACATAGCTGGCTTTTAGGAAAATTAGGAATTCTTTATTATTATGTGAAGTGAATATTTCTCATCAAGTGTCAAGAAAGAGAAAACATTTGCAGAAATACATCTGTACACAAGTTTTTTTTTTATAGACATTCGAAGCTTCGTTCGAATACTTCAATCGAAGCTTCAAATGTTAAAGAATTACATTCGGTACAGCCCTATTAGAGATGATGGATTTCCCTCTCTGAAGTAGGGATGGGCGTAACTCAAGTAATCGATTACTTGAGTACTCGCCGTTTCAACTGAACTCGAGGAGGGTGCTCGAATTTCTATCACCAAAAGTGCTCGTTTGTGCCACTGGAACAGAACTCCCACGACGCGTGATATGTTGCGTGAAGACGACACGGGTCAGTCAGCGGTGGAGCGCGACGGCGTACCTTTGTTGCGTTGAAAAGCGGTATCTCTAAAACATATAAACAGCGGCTTGTGTTTGTGCATTTTTACAAATTGTGCCGACAACATGTCGCCCACTTTGCATAGTTTGCATGTTTATAGACTATTGATCATACGACCGTGCCGTTCCAATGAGCGGAGAGACCTGTTGCAGACAGAGTGGAGGTAATGTAATTATTAGTGCTGTCAGGCGATTAAAAAAATCTAATTAATTACAGGATTTGTAATTAATTAATCGCATTTTAATCGCATAACCATTTTATGCCTGATATTCTATAATCATATTTCAAATTGCATGTGTCCGGATTGGCAGAATTCAGTACTGTATCTACAAAACCTTCCATTTAATCATCTTCCATTTATAAATTTGCTTAGATTGTTCAGGTCTGGTCAATTTTAGCATAGTTATTATTCACAGTCAAAGATAACATTTTTTTTTATTGATATTCTCATTTGGTTCATTACAATTTACTCAAGCCTGGTAACAGACACAGTATTTCTGACACTGGGAATACATTCCCTGAGATCCACATAGATGTCCCTAGAATCAGATACCAAGAACATGCCAAATGGACCATATTAAAAAAAAGTCTGTAAATGTGTATTCTACGTCCTTATGGAATGAATGAAAAAAAAAAAGTATTATTTCAAAAATATGTATTTCCCTAAACTACTCGAGCACTACTCAGTAATTCATGCGAGTACTCGATCTGGGAAAACATTCCTTGTGCCCATCCCTACTCTGAAGACGACCAAAACCTGTTTCATCTGGCCCTTTTACTTTCACATTGTGACACCTCGCTCACGAGAACACGTTCAGTCGAGTACAGGATTCCTGACAACATTTAGTGACTGCCGTTCTCGTGAAAAGACTAGCATTCAAAACCAGAATGACCAGCTTTCAACACTTATGCTTGACTTCTGGAAGTCTGAACGCAAAAGGTGAGACGAGAGACGGGAGGGCCGGGGTGATAATGGTGGTGTGTTTTTTGTGATAATTCATTTTATCGTGCGATTATGGCTGAAGATTTGGGACGTATTGACGATATCTGAGTACAGCATGGCAGCAACTCTATCGTAAAGATAAGAGATGGAGAACCGAACAGAAGTTATCCATAAGATAACAGACAACACAGCTGGCTTTTAGGAAAATTAGGAATTCTTTATTATTATGTGAGGTGAATATTTCTCATCAAGTGTCAAGAAAGAGAAAATCATTTGCAGAAAGACATCTAAAACAACAGAGATGGATTATGTAATAGCAGCCCAGTGATTGTTCATGGTTGTTTTCAATGTTTCTGCTCCTCTGTAGCAAATAAATACAAATGTATCTTAAGTAGGGGTGTAACGGTGCATCGATTAATCGAAATGCATCGACTCTAATGTGTTAGAATCGATGCATCGATTTGAATATGCTAGAATCGACTATAATCTAAATTAATCTGGAAAAAATAAACTTAATTTTTTTTTTTTTTTTTTGTGTATTGTTTTTATTGACCTATAGTCCATTCATGCTGAATCAGTTCCCCCAGACACATTTGTGTATTCAATTTTTTTTGGGGAATTAACTGATCGAAAATTAATCGAATCGAATTGTGGTCAAATGAAGAGATTTCATGGTGCATTGAATCGGCGCCTGAATAATCGTAATCTAAATTAATCGTTGTGAGGTTGCGTCGTTACACCCCTAATCTTGAGTCAAAGGAAATGTGAGTTCTGGTGTCGGCTGCAGAGGAGAGGCGTTATTTTTTTCCGTAGCCGCAGTTTGCGGAGACGCTCTCTGATTGGCCACTGACGTTTCTGGTCATGTGACATGTGCGCCCCAATCGTGTGACGCCTGTTTCTTTCACCGGTTAAGCTTAGGCACTCTTTCGAAGTTGGTTAAGAAGGACGGTTAGAGTTTGTCTTAGAGCAGGGCGATAGAACGCCAGGTAGTTTGCAGGCTGTTATGACGCGGAAATGGGCAAAGACACAGCTCGTCACGCGATTGGGCAAACATGTCAGTGGCCAATCAGAGAGCGTCAGTCAGTGGCCAATCAGAGAGCGTCTGCCAGAAATGCGGCTAGGTTTAGAAATAACGCGGCAAAGACACAGCTCGTCACGCGATTGGGCGCACATGTCACACATGACCAGAAACGTCAGTGGCCAATCAGAGAGCGTCTCCGCAAACTGCGGCTACGAAAAAAAACAACGCAGAGGAGAGAGACAGGGGAGATTCACCCTGAGTATGTGTGTGAGGAAAAGTGTTTAATAAAGGCCAGTTTGTCTGGCGGAGTGTGCCGTGTGTTCGTTCCAACCCAGGGGGGGAGGGTAGCAGCCACAGAGCTACTGAAATAACTTACACATTGATGCTGTAAAGTGAACTAACATTTCTGTTTTACCGTCCCTTCCAAATTGACACATGCTTTGACCAACGTTCCAGTCGGTCTTGTCTTATAGGCCTTGCTATTCTTCCCCTACATTTGGCTGCTTCTTACGGGAAAGTAAGTCGCTTGGAGACTCTTCTGGCAGCAGGGGAGGACCCAGAACTAAGGTTTGGCAAACCCCACACACACACGCACACACACACACGCACACACACATCTAACCGACATGCTTCACATGTGATCAACAAACACCACTGCCTACACGACGATGTAATAGGGCTGGGCGATATAACGATAAATATCGTGATATATTTTAATAATGGATATCGAATATCGAAATAAAATAAAAATCGAATTTTTTATTTATTTATTTTTTTGACCTGCAACAGGGCAGTTTTAAAACCAGAGACAGTGGACAGACTTGTCTTTCTTGCCTGCAACTTAAAGTAATGGCTTTGCTTGTCCAAATGACAATACTGACCAAATTGAGATTTATTTTTCTCTTGTCCATTTATTTGGTTTGCTTTCTAATTTAAAATACAGTTTGAAACCGTCTGTACACAGTAGGCTATGTGTGCTAGCAGAGCTAGTCTTCAGTCACGAGTCACGGTGCACATGTGCGGTGGTTTGTCCACCAAAAAAGCGCCAAAAGATCGAAAATAAACTAGCAGAGCCAGAACTGTTCAACTCCCCTGGAGCCACAGCCAGCAGAGAAGCCGGTTTACTTTCGCTTTTAAACCAGCTGCAGCCTGAGAACTGGAGTGTGAGGGGATGTAACACTAAAAAAAAATTTATATACTTATAACAATTCGATAATTATCGATAGAGAAATATGATAACATTATCATATCGTTATCGCGATATGATTTTTTTCCATATGGCCCAGCCCTACGATGTAATATGGTTGAATGTGCATGGTATAGGGAGGTGTAGTGGTTACTTCCTGGTCTATAGGGAGGTGTAGTGGTTACGTCATTGCTGTTTTTCCTGTTCCACCCTCTGTCCAACGCAATGCATTTCCCCATTGCCCATTTCTAAATCGTGTCGTTTAAAACAAATAAAGCATTAACATTTGCATGGTGTACCTTTCTGTGCTTATTCATCCACAATCTATAGCTCCCCCTCAAGATCAAGTCTGCCAACACCGTACAGACATTCAAGGCCTTGCTTAAAACCCACCTTTTCGCTCTGGATGATCACTGAGTTACTTTGCTGTTGTGTTGTGTGTCTGAGGTGTTCTTATGTTCTCTGTCTGTCCGTCTGCCTGGTTCCCTGTTCCTTTGTCCTGTCCATTTATTCATATTCTTTTCCCCCCGGCTGCGCCCCGGACCGATGTAAAAATTGGCTGGGGGGCGCATTATAAATGCTAATATCATATCATATCATAGCTCAACATGAAAATATTCGCAATTAAATTAATTAATCATTAAAATGCTTAAACAATAATGTTAGTGATAGATGGGAACTCATTGTGTGCAAAAAATTTCAATTTAACTTTTTTTTCTTCAATTTCCATGCGGCAGAATTGTTACAATAGCCGATAATCCATTTTTCCAATGATGAATCCCTATACGGGTGGAACAACCAGTGACGTCAGACTACTACACCTCCCTATACTGCCAGTGGAATAGCCTAATCCAAGTCTAGAGTAAAAAGTAAATTGGTACCTTGTATAACAATATCTATATATAGTATAACTGCTACTAGTGACTGGAGGTTTTGCAGTGAAGGCAACTCTCACAAAGTCACTGATAATACACTCATACCAGACACTCTTTTGGCTTCAGATAAATGGTTTAGCTCAACTCGTAAAAATGTGTTTACATTACACACGCTAAACCCTCACCTTTATCACGGTCTATACGTTATTACACACACTAAACCCTCACCTATCTCCAGGCCATCAGGATGCTCAACGAATTATAACACTATGAAACAACCATCAAATGCACTCACAGCACACACATCCACACGCACACACTCACTTTAAACAAACAACTCACTGCAGCACCCACTTTAGAACACCTAAACACACTTTATATTTATTGGTGAAGAATTTGCACTACAACCCATACCTCATTACACCTTACTGTAAATTGTACCTCATCCCATTTCTGCTTTGCACTGTATAGTATATTGTATATTAGTATATTGTATAGTATATTGTATGGTAACTCAGTTACTTCTACTCTACATTGAGCATTGTATATATGTATATACTGAACACTTTTGTCTATGTACTTGACTTCTATTTTATACTTATCTATTTTTGTCTAGCACAGTCTCTGGAGTGTAACAGAAAGAAGCATTTTGTATAAAAGTATTCTGTATGACAACTAATAAAGAAACTTGAACTTGAACCTTTACCACGGTCTATGTTTCCCACAGGATTTTCAGAGACTATGGGGGCCCGGAATTAATTAATTTGTTTACATTTTAAAGTTAAATGCATCAATCTGGTGCACTTTGAGAGCAAAAAAAAGAGGCTAGATCTATGATGAACTTTGTGCTCAAAACACAAAATCAACTAGACTAGTGCTTCCCAATCCTCTCCTCGAAGCACCCCAGCCGTTCAATGTATTTGTTAAATTCCACCACCAGCACCACACCTGATTCAACTTAACTAGCCCTTTATTAGTTGAATCAGGTGTGCTGGTGGTGGAATTTAACAAATACATGGAACGGCTGGGGTGCCTCGAGGAGAGGTTTGGGAACCACTGGACTAGAGCAGACATTTGAGCCATCAAAGAAATGAAGCAAAAGTGGTTACCTGTGTTGAACTGGTTTATTTTTTAGAAAAAAAAATATATATAGTGGATTACTATTACGACTACTACCACTGCCAATACTACTGATACATCCCTATTGGCAAACTCTATATTTCAAAAAAATTGTAATTTTTTTTTTAATTTATTTTTTTAATCTTTTTTTTTTTTTGGTTTATTATACAACTGTGGCGGGACTAATTAGACTGTGGCGGGTCATTAATGGGAAACCCAAACACACACACCCTAATCCCCTTCACCTTTACCACGGTCTATACATTATCAGGTCCAGACGTTTCCATCAACTGAAATAGGGCAATCATGGGTCCATTCGAAACTGGCCCCTACAAATGTCCTAACCCAGTTGTACAGTAAATGACCAAGTATGGCTTTGTCAGTATTCCAATGTACAGTGTCCCCCACCCCCCCCCCCCCTACCCTCTGGTCTGCATCCCCTTAACAATTGTATGTATTGAGCTGTACTGTATTGTACCCATTCTGCAATCTGTTAATAAACTTTTCAATCAATCAATCAAGCACTGGGACCAGAGGTCTCTCTGGACCACCAAGCCGGTACGCCGGTCCTGTAGAACGCCGGTCCCATGACAAAGCCGATGAGTTGTTCACTTTTGCCCTCTTTGACAGGGACCAGCGTGGTTACAACACCCTGCACCAGGTGATCGCTCACTGGCCGTGTGTCCCGACTAGGAGGCCCGAGTCACGCTCCAAGTTCCAGGCTGCCGTGTGGAGCGCGGAGCAGCGGGCCGAGGCCTGCCTGCAGACACTCTGTGACCACGGCGTCGACGTCAACGCCGAGGTAAGCAATCGCTTTTGTACGACTCTTCAATGTGTGCATTAGGGGTGTAACGTAACGATGCATCGATTCTTATGCGTTAGAATCGATGCATCGATTTGAATATGTTAGAATCGATTTATAATCTAAATTAATCTGTGAACTTTTTTTTTTATGTTTTTTTGTGTGTGTGTATTGTTTTTATTGACCTATAGTCCATTCATGCTGAGTGAATCAGTTCCCCCAGCCACATTTGTGTATTCAACATTTTTGGGGGAATTAACTGATCGAATCGAATCGTGGTCAAATGAAGAGATTTCATGATGCATTGAATCGTTGCCTGAATAATCGTCATCGAAATGGAATCGTTGTGAGGTCGCATCGTTACACCCCTAGTGTGCATTGCATACCGGTGTCACCTCTCAGTTTAATTTACTCAGTTTATTTGATCAGGGACAGTGCATATCAATCAACAGTTATACATTTATAAATTAATATAAATTAAAAACTGTAAATATACCAAGGGTTGCTAGTTTTCAGTTGTAGTCCCTGGGCTAGATGTTTAAGTAGTGTATAGGTTGACGGTAGCTTCTTGTGAATGGGCTTCAGTGAAGTTGCTTAACTCTTTCCCTGCCAACAACGATTATATACGGTATTGGCCGCCAATCGTTGAACGCCAACCACGTATATATATACGTTATTTGATCGTTATTTCTTTTATTCGCTATTTCCATTCATTATCCATCCAGGGAGCCTGGTGTTACCATAGGGAATGAGTCCGAGATCGCAAAAAGTCCAATACCGCCGCCTGGTGTTATGCGGCCGGTATTGCACTTCCTTTGAAACTGTATTGGGCTGTGCGTCGATTATATTGGTCCGGGCGGACTTTTCTAGTAACGTGAACCTAGGGCTTCACCCGATAGCATTGAATCGTTTTCGGGACCCCCGATTCATTATGCTGTGGTGGGTTATGTCATGGGCCAAATGGACATACGATCTACCAGATGGCAATCAAATAATTGGAATATTCTTTTTGGAATCCCACCGGCCACAGGTAAGAGCAATTTATCGTCAATTTCAGTTTGATTGTGCCTTGTTTTCATAGCCATCGCCCTGATCAGCGTATGTTGTTGTACTAACGAATGACGTTATTGACAATCAATTAATCAGAAATATTAAATTGTAGCGTGTATAGGGACGAAATGCCAATGGATTAAGTATGATATACGTCGCGGGCTATTACTAGCCTCCCAGGAATTACCCTAAACCATACTTATATTCACCACGGCATAAAACGGGAATGTATGGATGGAACATTTATTTCTTTTTCACATCTTGAACGATAGATACTCGATGTCAAATGGGCCATAGTATTGCATCCATAGCTATAATATAGAATATAGTTATAGCCCTGCAAACAAGGTGACAGACTCCATTGGTTTAATGCGTGGCGGCACATAGCCATATCTCCCAGCGTGGCAGAGAAAAAGAGTTAATAGCCAACGCGAGAGGACTGTGGTTGAACTGCTGGGTAGCTCACCAGGAGTGAGGATACAGTACAGTATGTACAGTATGTGTAACCCTCCCTTCCTGCAGCCACTCCCCCGAGATGTTGCTTTAATAATTAATGTGTTCTGTGGCAATTTGATTGGTTAGACAAGGGTTCAGTTTGATTCTCGTCTAAACCAATGGACTGGTCCTGAGCAGGGCTCAGTTTTTGCACCATTTAGTGGAATCTTGCTGCTATTTTTTGGGGCGTGTCAGTAAACCAGAAACGGGTTTTAATTGGTTTTAACTTTTACTACTTTATTTTTTTGTTAGTGTGTCCATCCGACTGGTCTTCATGATGACGTAAAAGAAAGTTGGGATCAATTCACTTTCAATTCAATGAATTTAACTGGTCTGTCGTCGGCATGAAAAGCAGCGACATTTTGAATCGATTGAATTGAAAATGAACCGATCGCAACCCTGTTCCTTACAGAGCGGCTAAATGAGTTGACCAGGCACTGCTGTGACAAACAGTACAGTTCCGCAATTACAGGCAAATGACAATGACAGGGAAATTACCAACATACTTCTCCCTCTACCCTTTCACACACACACACACACACACACACACACACACACACACACACACACACACACACACACACACACACACACACACACACACACACACACACACACACACACACACACACACACACACACACACACACACACACACACACACACACACACACACACACACACACACACACACACACACACACACACACACACACACACACACACACACACACACACACACACACACACACACACACACACACACACACACACACACACACACACACACACACACACACACACACACACACACACACACACACACTTCCCCTCTCGCTCTCTCACACAGGCTGCACCATAGACCAGACCCTAGATGTGAGTGAGAGAGAAGAGAAGAGAGAGAAGAGGAAGAGAGAGAGAGAGAGAGAAGAGTGAGAGAGAGAAGAGAGTGAGAGAGATAAGAGAGAGTGAGAGTAAGAGAAAGAGAGAGAGGAGAGTGAGAGAGAGAGGAGAGAAGAGAGTGAGAGAGAGAGGAGAGAAGAGAGTGAGAGAGAGAGAAGAGGAAGAGAGAGAGAGAAGAGTGAGAGAGAGAAGAGAGTGAGAGAGAGAAGAGAGAGGAGAGAAGAGAGTGAGAGAGAGAAGAGAGTGAGAGAGAGAGAAGAGGAAGAGAGTGAGAGAGAGAAGAGGAAGAGTGAGAGAGAGAAGAGAAGAGTGAGAGAGAGAAGAGAGTGAGAGAAGGGAGTGATACATTTTACGTCACCAGAAGCACGTTTGGAATGAATAGAAGAATAACTCAGTAGTAGTTAGCATGACTTTTCAAGATGAAAAGCAAGTCCAATACAAATACAGTCCAAATATGCAACAGCAATGATCATATATCACCAGTAGGTGGGGCCAAAACCAACAGAAATGAGCACACACACACACACACGCACCTGTGAGCTACCCAGTACAACTGCAGTCCGACTGTGGGCCACTAAGAAGCTCTACAGATGTTAGGGGTGGGGGGGAAATCGATACGTAGTAGTATCGCAATACTTTGCGTGGCGATACTGTATCGATACCGGGACGCCAAGTATCGATATTCAATTATTCATAAAAAAAAATATATATATATTTGTTTGTGTATAAGGAAGTTGCATTGTTCATTTCAATATCTGTAATAGTACAGTAGTCCACACACACGCACACATGTGCATTCAGTTCAGGTGGAATATGACTGTAATACAAACAGTTTGTCAGGTACATGCAACACAGATTATTACAGTGTTTACATCTGTCTGCTTGAGAAAATACCATGTTCTGCAATAAAAATGATTGAAGTGAGATGAACAGATTGAACTTTATTCTATTAGATAAAACATGTTGACAAAGTTTTACTTTGCAGTTGAAAAAAGGCAATATATCGCAATATTAATATCGCAATATTAATATCGCAATACTCAGCATATCGCAATATATATTTAGTATCGCAATACTATCGTATCGTGACTCAAGTATCGCGATAGTATCGTATCGTGAGGCCTCTGGTGATTCCCACCCCTAACAGATAACAGATGATTTCATGCTGAATCTCCAGGTGGAAGGTGGGGGCCACCAGACGGCTCTCCACCTGGCCGTCCGCTACTTGGCCCTGCCTGCCGTCCACATCCTGGCCAGCCAGGGAGCGGAGCTGAACGCCGTGGACAGCTCTGGGATGACAGCCCTGCACATGGCCTCCGGCATCCTCCACAGAGACATCACAGCTAGCCTGATTAGACTCGGAGCCAACGTCAACATGGTTAGTATCCGCCTCCTTCATTTGTTGTTATACACACTATTGTCTGCCTCCCTCAGTTCCCCAGTGTTATCTTGCTTCAAGGAATCCTTTGACGTTTTGGAGTTCAGGCTGTTCATCTTCTTAAACCAGGATTCTGTCAAATAGCGGGTTTGAAGATTCCACATTTAGTTAACCTCGCCCACCCACCCACCCTCCCACCCCAAATGGCTCATTGAAACAAATGGGTACCGCAAACTGCAACCTGGTTGGCAGCTAGTGGCATCTAGTGGTTTGCGTGAGAAATGCCAACTATGCTAATAAGACGTTTTTGGTGAATACAAAAACCTTTACTCACTATATGATAGGTGTCTGGGTTAAGTAAAAGAACAGATTTAAGTTGAAAATATCAAGACATCCCCTTCATGTTTGGTTGAAATTCTACAGTGAATGGACTAAAAGGACAGCATTTATATTACAGCGCTTATTAAGACATTCACTCACTCACCTACGGCTGTGGCAACCATGCAAGCAGCCAACCTGCTCAGGAGCAGTTAGGGGTTAAGTGTCTTGCTCAAGAACACTTCCGACACACTGCCGGGAAGAGCCGGAACCGAACCGGGAACCTTCCGATTACCAGACGACCGCTCTACCCCCTGAGCCAGCCCCGTCTACACTATGAATGTATTAGATGAAGTCAATGCGGGCTAAGGCTGTTTCCCCGAAGCCTGTTTTTGGGATTCGAACTTCGTCAGGGTGTTTTCGAACAGACGTTCGAACCTTTGTTTTTAATAAAAAAAAAAGAAAAATGTAAAAAAAAGAAGAAAAAAACGTTTTTTTTTTTTATATATCCTCAAACTAAATCCTCAATTTGAATAAAGTGATTAATCTGATTAATTAGTATTTTTTTCTTTTATTAAATCAACTTTCCAGCCCCCAGACCCAGCCCGACTAAATCAATTAAATCAACTTTCTTAACTCATCAGTTTCTTTTAATACTATAATATTAGTGTAGCCTAATCTGTATCTGCAACTGTAAAGAAAAACCCCATTGGTTTAAACAGAATGGAGGAAAAAAAATTAAAGAATTGTTTTTTAAAATTAAAAATTAAAAGTTCGAATGTTGATTTAAGAATTCGAATGCCAACGTAACGAACGAAGGTTCGAACGTTTGGGCTCAGCCCCTAATGCGCGCACTAGTAACAGTTTCTTCTGAATGTTTCAACAGGCGGTGAGTCACTCTGGAAACACCCCTCTGCACCTGGCCGCTCTGGCGGCCGGCCTACGGAGCGACCGGACCCCGGGGGCGGGCGGCGACGACACCGGCTGCGTGGCGGAGCTCCTGGAGCGGGGGGGCGCACGGTCCGACGTGACCAACAAGGCGGGCAGGACGGCGTTACACGAGGCCTGCGGGCGCGGCGAGGGGGCGGTGGCGGAGCTGCTGCTGAGGCACGGGGCCAGCGTCAACCAGCTGACCGCGGCGGGGGAGAGCTGCCTCTTCCTCTTCCTGGATAACGAGACCAACGTCGGGAGGAGGAGGAGGACCGACGACTCTCTGCTGGGCAAGCTCCTGGGCCTGAGCTCTCCGCTCGTCATCCGCGACCGAGACGGCCTCCTGCCCCGCGCCCTGACGCTGCCGCGCTTCTCCGAGCAGAGAGCGCGGCTGGTTCACCTGAGCCGGCAGCCCAGGAGTCTGCAGGACATCTGCAAGGTCCACGTCTATCTCCGACACAACGACGGGGGCGAGGGCGGCGAGAGGAGGGAGGGCCTGAGACGCGTCCTGCCCGACGAGCTCTACCGCTTCGTCTTCGACGGCTGGAGGAACGCGTGGCACGGCGTCGCCTTTGAGACGCAGAGAGACTCTGCGACTCTCGTCTTCAGCTGAGCTGAGAATGCCGCCTTTGTGTAGGGGTGTAACGTGTACGTGTATTCGTCCCGCGAATTTTACGGTACGGCCGTCACGGTGCGGTACGTGCAGCCGTACGAAGGATACGCCTCACAGCGCAAACACACCAGTCGCACATACGAGGTCCGTGCGAGAACGGCGCGCGTGGCCGGGGCACACCGAGGCACGTTTACATTGGAACAGCTGCAGGGTCGTTACAATTTTACAGTTTTCTTGTTCGCCCAATAATGTTAACCAAATGAAACCAATGGAAAGAAACGCACCAACAAACACACCAACATTCTCCCCCCCCCGCCGGACTCGAGTAAGGTAAATCTGCAGTGCCGCAGCCCCATGCATTGCCGGACTCACAGGCACAGCTGATCAAATAAAAAAAAAAAAACATACTTTTCCTATAGAAAATTATTCTATTTAATTATAATAATTATCATAAACATAATATATCTGTTGGGTGTCATGGAAATGTACATTTTCAAGTTGTCAGGCGCTAAATAAGCAAAACCATGTATTGTAATTTTTTTTTTTAAATTACACATTAAAATGCATGTATTTGACTATTTATCAAATGGCAGTTAATTTGTTAAGTGTGAAATATCATGTGACCACGGCTGAGGTCAGTCCGCTTTCCTGGATGTCATCTACTCTACAAAGCAGCTGTTCATAGACTTACTGTATCCAGTCTGATGCATTTTTGTTTTCTTAACGAGTCTCATGCAAGCTTTTTAGAAGGGTCCACATCGATGCATTCACTGGTTCAACTGCAGGTTAAGGCCGTAGGGCAGTACTGTAAGTCATCGGCAAGCAAAGCGCTTGCTTTTGTAAATTGCATTAAATAAACCTAGAGAACAAAAAATTATTTAAAAAAAATAATAAAAGAAACATAATATATAAATAAAATTAAATAAATTAAAAAAATATATATTAACCCTTGTGCATCCCTGGTCCTGATTCTGTCTTTCTTGAATTTGTGTGTGTGTGTGTGTGTGTGTGTGTGTGTGTGTGTGTGTGTGTGTGTGTGTGTGTGTGTGTGTGTGTGTGTGTGTGTGTGTGTGTGTGTGTGTGTGTGTGTGTGTGTGTGTGTGTGTGTGTGTGTGTGTGTGTGTGTGTGTGTGTGTGTGTGTGTGTGTGTGTGTGTGTGTGTGTGTGAGCACAGCGGTGTCTGTGTTGATTATTATTTCATGAAATTGGGACCATATCTTCATTTTACATATATTTTCCTGTCTCTGCTGTGCAGGCGTCCCCCAACCGACCTGTAGGAGTCGCTGTTTACAATGTCCAGATTACCACACATCGACTTCCCACCCGCTAACTCTGCCAATTGAGTCAGTATGACGGCCGGCCCAAGCCGGAGGCAACGGCGACAGCCGGATTCGGTACCGGTGTCTCGTGCGTTGGTGACGAGCGCAATGTCCACTGCGCCATCCAGAGAGCTTGCTTAATTTGTATTTTCATGACTCATTGCATCCTTCGTTTTTGTCACCATCTTTCATCATTGCATTCGTCATGTCATCCCAGAATACATTATTTTGAGCAGACATGTCCATGGTGCTGAACCTTTAGACCGAAGTTAGACACTGTGCCGGTGAAAATATTTTCTCATTTAGGAATATTTTTTGAGTGAGAAATTAAGTTGTATTTAATGTTTAGTTAAGAGAATAGAACCCACATTATCATATACTCCACTCCAGAATAAACTTTCCATTGACTTTCCAGCGTCTACTCCTCAACTCCCTTTCCTTCTCTCTCCCTTATTTATTGTTGTCCTTGTATACTATTGCTACTGTCATTTTGTATTTTATTTACTTGTATGCATGTACATAACCTTGTTTTTGTTACAGCCTCCCACCCCCCTTCCCACAAAAGGCCTTTGCTTTTTGGACAGGCTGCTTTTGTATATAAGAATTTGTTCTTAATAGCTTGCCTGGATAAATAAAGGTTAAATAAATGTGACTAACACACACACACACACACACACACACACACACACACACACACACACACACACACACACACACACACACACACACACACACACACACACACACACACACACACACACACACACACACACACACACACACACACACACTCACACTCACACTCACACACACACACACACACTCACTCACTCACTCACTCACTCACTCACACATCATTCATAACCGTCTGTAGTGTGGTAGTGAAAGGGTTAACCTTCTGTAGTGTGGTTGTGAAAGGGTTAACCCTTTGTCGTGTGGCTGTGAAAGGGTTAACCTTCTGTATTGTCGCAGTGAAAGGGTCAACCATTTGGTAGTGAAAGGGTTAAGATGCGTTCTAAAAATGTATTTCCCTACGGAACGTAGACCAATCTCAGTCACTCTTATTGTCTGGGACCAAATTCGGTCACGCCCCATTTTGCGCAACATCCAGGCTTTTTTTTACCGTCAGCGTTTGGGAATTTCATGTCGACAGGTAGATGAAGTGAAATTATACTTATTTTAGAATATATATATGAAATTTCATGAGTATTCATCTATATTTAGTCATCTAAAGACTATTAGATATGAACCTATGTACCAGTAAAAAGTGGGAATCTCTAGAATGTGTTGTGGGCGACTGTGTTTACGGAAGTGCGGGTCTCAAGTTGACGTTATACTATAACTTACACAACACTTTCAGTTGTCAGTAGATGGCAGCATTGGTTTAAAATTAAAAGGTGAAAATGTGAAAACTACAAAATTAATACAATTCCCAAGACCTTTAGCACAGGTCACAGGTCACTGGGACGCGTCTATTCTTTGACGCGATCTGAACAGGGTTAAACTATTAATGGGACCCGAGTACAGTGATCGAGAATGGTCACCCAATTATCTTAACAAAAGTGCATCATTAGCATTATGTTTGTTGTCTAAACGGGAACATAATGGTACAATTTAAGATTTGAATGTTATCCGCATATAAAGGACAAATAAAATATTGTTAATTTGTAAGAAACCTCAATGAAAACGGTGCAGGGTAAGTTATATTCGCTGTTGTTATGAAAATGTGATAGAATCCTATAAAAATGTGGACGCATTTGGTCACCGTGACGTTAAACAAGTACTCAAGCACTACTCAGTAATTCATGAGAGTACTCGATCTGGGGAAACATTCCTCGTGCCCATCCAGGACACACCTCCCTGGTGGAGGACACACCTCCTCCCTGGTGCAGGACACACCTCCCAGGTTCTAGGACACACCTCCCTGGTTCTAGGACATACCTTCAGGTCTCTGTGCATCATCCCCCTGGAGTGAATGTACTCCACTCCTTCCAGTATCTTCCTCAGTATTCTCAGCGTGTGCTCCGTATCGACACGCGCATAAGGACCTGAAAATACAAATGTGTGAGATCAGGGTATTTGTAGGTTTCAACAAGTTAAATTGAAGACTTTTTTAATACCACTTAGAGCTAAATGTAATACCAATTTCACGACCATACTAGCAAAAACAACAACAACACATAGCGACACTGAAATTGGCGGCTGCACTTGCGCGCCAATTTCAATTCCTGCGCGTTCCATATCGCCAGACGCACCAAGCTCCTGGTAGCCACGCAAAAAACTAAAGACATTTCATATATTTAATATAATTTCATCTCCCGACAGCTGGGCTTTATAAGATTTGGACCTGTATTACATAAGACGTCAGGCTATGAACCACAGTGTTTCAATAATGGAATCTCGAATCTGGCAACCACTAAAGAAAAATGTGAGTACACAAGTTCAACTCAAGTTCAAACCTTTGTTACTCTATTTCATTAGCACTAAAAGTGATTATGCTTTTTTGCATTAGTAACTTCAGAATGTTATCTTTCAAAAGAGACCAGGCTCATGCATGTGCTATAAGTATAAAGTATAAAGCTAAGCTTTGCAAAAAAAAAGTATGCAGTCCTCAAGTTAAAGTAAAAGAATCGCCACTTTTCTGCCTGCCTGTTAAGAGGTTAATACCCTGCAGATACCCTGGGCCCAGGAGTTCAAAACGTGTAATCCCTATTGATTGATTGATTGATTGAACATTTTAATTAACAGAATGCAGAATGGGTACAGTATAGAACGGCTCAATACACACAATTGTTAAGGGTATGCAGACCAGAGAAAGACTTTCGTCTTGTTTACATCAGGGTCCCCCATTTTCAATTCATAATGAGTTGAAATTAATGAATCCAAATCTGATCCGATCAGATAGGGATTAAAAAAGTTTTGAACTCCTGGGCCCTGGAGATATTTGCAATAAAGTTACCTGGAATTAAGTTAGCAGATTTTTAGGATGAGCAGTCATCTTAAATGTTAAATGTATCATTGAACATGAACGGAATTCTGTGTGTGTGTATATGTATGTGTGTGTGTGTGTGTGTGTGTGTGTGTGTGTGAGAGAGAGAAAGGCTGAATATGAACAGAATTTACCCGATTACATCAAACTGAGTAAACATGTGGCACAATTTAAAAAGCAGTTAAAAAAAAAATACACATTAGAAAAACACAGAAATAAGTAGTGAGGATAAACAAAATTATGTTATATTGTGTATGTAGTGATGTACTATATTCACTGCTGTCAAGTGAATCATGTTTTTTATTGTTATCACTTTTAATATAAGTAAAAATAATATTCTATATTGTAATATAATAAATTATGTAAATTCTAGTAATATTAATGGAAGAACAAATACAAATGTAAGGGGGTAGGGGATCAATAAGCTAAGCTTCCCTCTACTCCTTTTTTTGGACATGTCTGCCAACCAAACCCATTGCTCTTTTGTTTATAATTCCTGTTTTTTTCTTTGTTCTTTTTTTTTTTAAATGTTTTTTTTCTTTAAGGATTTTTTAAAATTTGTTGTTATGATTGTTTGGTCTGACGGATCAAGACACTGTGAGTTGGTTGAAGAAATAAGACGAAAAATAACATGTCCAAGAAATAAACGTTTCATTCATTCATTCATTCAGAGTGATTACATTTCGAGCAGAGCTCCTCTGTGGGGGGCCTGGTGTTCCGCTCCTCTGTGGGGGGCCTGGTGTTCCGCTCCCCTGTGGGGGGCCTGGTGTTCCGCTCCCCTGTGGGGGGCCTGGTGTTCCGCTCCTCTGTGTGGGGCCTGGTGTTGCGCTCCTCTGTGGGGGGCCTGGTGTTCCGCTCCTCTGTGGGGGGCCTGGTGTTGCGCTCAGAGATCCAGCCCGTCAGGGAGCGCTCACACAGCTGCATCTGGATGTACAGCATCAGCTGGAACTGCACCTGGAGAGACGTGACGGAACGACGATCACTATCATCATCCAACCAATAATGTACAATTATCCTGTGTGCTAGGAGGACTGGGCAATATATTTACCATTCATTGTCAATGAGTGTTATCGTTTTCTTCCCCCCCCCCCCCCACGGTGGTAAATTGTAGGGGTGTAATATAACGGTTCACATATCCGTACCGAACCGTTTCAGTACGGGACCTTTGGTTCAGTACGCACTGTGTACCGAACTAATAGAACTTTTACTAGTGATGCACGATATATCGGCCGCCGATATAATATCGGCCGATATGGTATCGGTCCGATATCAAGATAGGACCGATATGGGCCGATATTTCACGTTTTGGCCTTGAATAGTTATCAAAATATCAGTAATTTCTGAAAATAAGTTACAAAAGTAAAAAGAAAATGCGTTTTTTGGAAAATAGCTCTTTATTTGATGATCATAAAAAAGTGTTTTCTATACGGCCAGAACAGCAATGTTAATATCGGTTATCGGTATCGGCCACAATTTTCACATCGGTGCATCACTTAAACGTTACTTTAACCACTAACGGAACACATGTGCGCTACATTTTTTTTTGCGTGTGCGGAACTCCTTCCCAAATATATAATTTGCGCAAAAAGGGCCGGATGTTGTTCGTTCATCCCACGCACAACACAGAGATTACCCATAATCTAGCGTAGCCTCATAGTATGGCGAACGCAAACGACAAGCCAGAGCTAGAAGATTGAGTGCAATTCACTGTCTCTTCGCGACCGAGTTGGGTTCTGAATGATCTGCCATCACGCCAGATGTTGTTGTTCTTGTTGTTGTTACTACCGGCACGTTCTTCAGCTCAATGAAAGCGACGTCACGTGTCTCCTGTCCGTCATGCAGCGCATTCAGGCCCACGTGAGAAGTTGAGAGGAAGACAACCGGGGGCTGTTTTTTTTCTCTCTCCACAATCTAATATTAATAACCCATTCTCTCCCGGGCATTGTACCCATCATTGTACCCTCTCTGCCAGCGCTATAAGTCTATGGAGATGTTCACCTTCTTTGCAGGACTATAACTTTTTAAATTGTATTGCTAACATTACTATGGCCCATTCAACATCAATTATGTATCGTTCAGGATGTAGGAACGTTTAACTTTTTCATTCACACATTCATACTAAAATACAGTCTAGAGTATAAATATGTTTTTATCGTTTTCTGCAGTATTTCATAGAACGTGAGATATAGGCATAAATGCATATATTAGATGATCAAATGCAGTTTGATACCGATCAACGCTATATTAAAAATGTCAACTGTAAATGGTCCTAAACGTCATGACTGGTCATCTGCTGGTGAACGGAGGGGGGGGGGGGGGGGGGTCGTTTATAATGCAATGGCCGACGTTAAATGATTTATGTAGTATGGGTGATATATTGATCAGAGCAGTTTGTATCGAAAATGGTAAAGAAAAACGCTGAAACTCACCCCAGTCTCCTCGTAGCGTTGGGCGATGAGAGTGGAGTAAACAGATCCCAATTATGGGATGTTGATCGATGCGATCCATTTCCGGTTTGTATATTACTAATACACGTCCAAATCGCGTGTAGCTTTATGCCAAGCAAGCAGTGCAAAAATTTACCGTAGTGGCATGCAGTAATGCGCCTTTCATTTTCCGCCGCCCAGCGCCCAGGTCGCGCGGAAATAGGCTGTCTATTGCCATTCTCTTTGACAAACTCTAACCTTAACCAGCTCCTTAACAACGCCTAAACTTAACCGTTCTAACCTTAACCAACTCCGAAACAATGCCTAACCTTAACCTTAACCTTAACCATGCCTAACCTTAACCATAGAAATTATATTGCCATTCTCTTTGACAAACTCTAACCTTAACCAGCTCCTTAACAGCGCCTAAACTTAACCGTTCTAACCTTAACCAACTCCGAAACAATGCCTAACCTTAACCTTAACCTTAACCATGCCTAACCTTAACCGGCGAAAGAATACACGTTAAAAAAAAATCACGTTAAAAAATATTTTCGATGGGATTCGAACTCGCCAGCAAACAAGCCATAGGATCCACAGCCATGTGTCCTTGCCAATTGAGCTATTGCTAGATACTGAATAAGGGGCGGTGACTTATATATATTGAGCTCCGCTCGGCGGGATCTCATGCGCATGCGCGGGCACCTCGCGCGAGCACGCCGGCGCACGCACGCACCTGAGCGAGCACGCCGCCGCCGGTGCACGCACGGTAGCATTTGTCTGAAAGGAAGGGCGCTTTACCGCACTAGCGTGCGGTGACGAATGCGGAAGCATTTTTGCACTGCTTGCTTGGCATTAACGTACAGGCGTCCAAATCATGTTGATTATTGAGTTATGGCAAATATCCATATCGACGGTGTCTGTATTGAGCCCCGAGACGATAAGCGAGTGGCCGGACGAAAATAGGGGACGGACCGAGCTACAATGGGCACTTCCGGTTTGGCAACGCGCCGATCGGCCACCAGGTGGCGGTATTGAAGCGTTGCAGAGTTGTGATGGCCCAGACAGCATCAGCCAAGACTCCGTGGGTGAAATATGAATACCATGACAAAAATATGAAATATTGATCTCAAAAACGCCTTACGGAGTTATTGGCAGACAACGCATGGCGGAGAAACTGTTTATTTTTTTGTATTTTTTTTTTTTTACAAGTCGATTATTAATTTGAATATAGAATATTCGTTGACAGCGGCTGGGTGGCGTAGCGGACATTGCGCTCCTCACCAACGCAAGAGACACCGGGTTCGACTCCAGCTGTCGGCGTTGCCTCCGGCTTGGGCCGGCCGTCATACTAACTCAATTGGCAGAGTTAGCGGAGGGAAGTCGATGGGTGGTAATCTGGACGTTGTGGACAGCGACTCCTACAGGTCGGTTGGGGGACGCCTGCACAGCAGAGACAGGAAATGGCGGGGGGTAGTGTGAGCCTCCCACACGTTACACCTCACCACAGAGTCCGCGCTGGCAGGTGAAAAGATGTGACAGGCTGCCTCCTCATGTGTCGGAGGGGACACGTGATGCAAGGCTTCTATCCTCCCTACAACCGGCCAGTGGGGGGCATATGCGAGCAACGTTCAAGACAGGGGAGGGGAGAATTGGCATAGTGGAATTGGGATTTCTCACTATACGATTTCTGAAATATTTGAAAATGTCAAATAAAACACTGTTTCAGTTTCACATCACACCTCCTATTCATACAATCCGATTCATACGATCCAATATGATGAAAATCAAGTTTTAATTAATATTTATTTTCTTACATAAAAAAATAAAACAAGCAGACGGATAAACGGACACAACCAAACACACATATATATATATAGTATATATCAGTTCTTGAGCATCTGCAATAACATCTCCACTACTGACCTCCTTTGTAGCTATTGCCGTTTGTTTATCAGCCCACTCCTGGCCTCCCATGTCAAAGCAGCAGTTGTTGTTCAGCTCCATCTTCCTCATGCTGGTGTCTTCTTCCTCCTCTTCCTCTTCCTCTTCCTCCTCCTCCTCCTCCCCCTCCTCCAGTAGTGCCGAGTCGTCCCAGTTCATTGCGGGACAAGGAGACTTCTTAATGGAAACACGCCGGCCCAGGAACGCACACGGGACGTAGTTCTCGGGGAGACGTTGTTGTGTCACCTTGGGCCGCGCCTCCTGGCCGCTCTCCCGGCTGGGGACCAAGGCCTGGACAGGGGGGCGGGTTTCCTCCGGGGGAACCTCAGCAGCGGCAGCAGCGGCACTGTCTGGCTGTAAGTGACCGGAGCTTTGGAAGACTATCGAGGAGCCGGTGTTGCTGTCATCTGGGCTCTCATCAACACTACTATGAAGACAAGAGGAGCATAGGTCTTAGTGGTGGGGGGGAAATATCGATACGTAGTAGTATCGCGATACTTTGCATGGCGATACTGTATCGATACAGGGACGCCAAGTATCGATATTTAATTATTTTAAAAAAAATATATATATATATTTCTTTTTGTATTAATTTTTTTTGTATAAGGAAGTTGCATTGTTTGCATTCAGTTAAGTTGGAATATGACTGTAATACAAACAGTTCAGTTTGTCAGGTACATGCAACACAGACTACAGTGTTGATATCCGTCTGCTTGAGAAAATCCCATTTGCTGCAATAAAAATGATTGAAGTGAGATGAACAGACTGAAAACTTTTATTAGATAAAACATGTTGACAGTTTTACTTTGCAGTTGAAAAAAGGTAAGAAATCGCAATATTAATATCGCAATACTCAGCATATCGCAATATATTTAGTATCGCAATACTATCGTATCGTGACTCAAGTATCGTGAGGCCTCTGGTGATTCCCACCCCTAACAGGTCTCCTTATTACATTACAAGTAAATGTTGTTACATGTTGTGTTTACATGTTATTACATTACAAACAATGTTACATGTTGTGTTTACATGTTATTACATTACAAATAATGTTACATGTTGTGTTTACATGTTATTACATTACAAATAATGTTACATGTTGTGTTTACATGTTATTACATTACAAGTAAATGTTGTTACTAGGGATGTCCGATATTATCGGCCTACCGATATTATCGGCCGATATCGGCATTAAAATGTGATATCGGAAAATAACGGTATCGGTTTTCAAAAAAATATTCTGATTTTATTTATTGTCAAAAGTATGCATAATGTTGTGTTAATTCCACAACAAGAGATATGTAATGTTAATTATCTGAAATTATTCCGTTTTTTGGGGGGGGGGAACCCTGCATATATCGGTATCGGTTGATATCGGTTGATATCGGTATCGGAAATTAAGAGTTGGACAATATCGGTATATCGGTATCGGTAAAAAAGCCAATATCGAACATCCCTAGTTGTTACCTGTTGTGTTTACATGTTATTATATTACAAATAATGTTGTTACATGTTGTGGTCACATGTTATTACATTACAAGTAAATGTTACATGTTGTGTTTACATGTTATAATAAACATTACAAGGAAATGTTGTTACATGTTGTGTTTACATGTTATTATTATATTACAAATAATGTTTGTTACATGTTGTGGTCACATGTGATTACATTACAAGTAAATGTTACCATTACATGTTATGTTTACATGTTATATAACACGTCAAATGATTTGAGGTTCATATCTTACCCATCTTGCAATCCTGCTGACTCTAGAGCTGGCAGGAGAGGTGGGGGGCCTGGAAAGGAGAGGTTCCAGAATTAGCACGACTAATAATATGACCACTAACTTTAGGGACAAGCTGCAACAAGAAGCAAAAAATTGTGTTTAATTTAAATGCACTGCTGCCTATGAGGAGTATGTAATCACAAGTCACTTCTCAAAAAGTTGTTGTCATACTTGTTGTGTATTTTAATCAATTCCTACTGCGTGCATAAAAAAGTAATTTAAAGCCGTCATTAAACCATTGCATGTGCAGTATTAATTAGGGATGTCCGATATTATCGGCCGATATCGGCAGTAAAATGTGATATCGGAAAATATCGGTAAAAAAATAAATAAATACATTTTTTTTTTTTACATTTATTTAACCTTTATTTACCCAGGCAAGCAAGTAAGAACCAATTCTTATTTTATTTATTGTCAAAAGTATGCATGTTGGTTTAATTCAACAACAAGAGATATGTAATGTTAATTTTAACTTTTTTAATGATCATATTTTGCACAGATAATGCTTACATTTAGAAAGCCTTTTGAATGCATCCAGTGAAATTATTAGTTACCTGAAATTATTCAGTTTTTTTGGGGGGAAACCCTGCATATATCGGTATCGGTTGATATCGGTATCGGAAATTAAGAGTTGGACAATATCGGTATCGGTAAAAAAGCCAATATCGAGCATCCCTAGTATTAATACATATGATGCGTACAACATCTGTGACTTAATTGAAATCGAAAGCTAAAGCTATCCAAAAGGGGCGAACAACACATAAGCAAATAATTCTGTAAGCCCAGCCTAAGGCTAACATGAAAGACTACTTTTTTGTGTTTTGAGAAAGAAGGGGAGATGACTCACGGGCAGGTTGGACGTGCTCCATCCAGGCAGTGTGATAGCCCACGACGTTTATATGCTGAAGACTGGACAACACTTTGACCTCCCGGAGGACCTGGAGCCCAAGTCACAGACGACAAAAACCCTCTCTATTTGTTACTGTGGACGACCTACAGTATTCACAGTATTCCATCGAAGACATCATGGTGGGCAAACAACATGTGATTGTAATCAAATAACAACAACAGGTGATTATGATTACATGACAACCGTGGCCAATGGGCTGTGTGTGGCATTGTGCCGTGTTGGTGCCATGAGACGTGCTCTTTCTGTAAGTGTACCCAAATAACGATCCCCCAAAAATGGAATGTGTGACCCATCAAGATTGTGTCTCAAATCAATATCTCACCTTCATGCAGTCGTCCCTCGAGACGTTCTTGATGAGAATCTTCTTCACGGCATACTCTTGACCGTCCAACTTATTTGTGACCTAAAAAATAAAAATAAAAAAAAAGCACGACAACGTCGACCACATTCCGATCCGACTCACGGGATGTTGACGTAATAAGCCTCCCTCCCATCGGATGACTGTTTCAGTCGGCGTTCTCCTCCCCTTCCGCCTCCCCCAGCATCCCTTTTAAAAGTAACCGCTTTCAAGGTCTTCGTTTAGGATCAATAACAACAACAGGCCTTCAAAGTGGGCAAACGAGTCTCTCGTGCTGGAAGACTTGGGACGATGAAACTACTCATGTTTAATGTGAGCGATTTTTGCAGTGTCGAATTCCCCTCGGGATAATAAAAGTATTTCTATTTCTATTCTATTCTATTCTATTCTCTCATGCTGGAAGACTTGGGACGATGAAACTACTCATGTTTAATGTGAGCGATTTTTGCAGTGTCGAATTCCCCTCGGGATAATAAAAGTATTTCTATTTCTATTCTATTATATTCTATTCTATTCTCTCGTGCTGGAAGACTTGGGACGATGAAACTACTCATGTTTAATGTGAGCGATTTTTGCAGTGTCAAATTCCCCTCGGGATAATAAAAGTATTTCTATTTCTATTCTATTCTATTCTCTCGTGCTGGAAGACTTGGACGATGAAACTACTCTCTCGTGCTGGAAGACTTGACGATGAAACGGTTCTCTATTTTGCAAGGTGCATTTCGTGTTTAGCGCCGGCCTAGATGATTGTGATTGGTTTGCACTGCTAAGGTCAGGCAAGCGCTACCGGAGTCTCGTGGCCAGCACAGAGCGACTCAAGAGGAGCTTCTATCCCCAGGAGGCCGTCAGGATGCTCAACGACTATGTGACACTAACCCACCCATCTACATTCACTGCACACACATCCACACACTCACTTTAAACAAACACTCACCTTTAACACTACACCATATTGTATATCTATTTATTACAAAAAGATTTGGACTACATCCATACCTCATTGTTTGCATTTTGTACTTTAGTTTGTATAGTGTTTGGACTTTATATTATTTTTACCTCCTTTTTACTGTATGAAGCACATTCTAAGGGGGCTCATACAGAACCAAGCATTTCACTGTGACGTACATGTACTTTATACGTGACAAATAAAACAAAACTTGAAACTTGAGAACATGAGACAACTCAAAACGTCCCATCCTCCCAGGGCGCAACGATAACGGGGCGTTTCTCCTGCACTGGTACAGCATAAAACACATAGTGTGTGGAGATACAGGTCTGACAGTATATAGACTAACCACATTCCAAAGCAGGTTGTAGGTGATGATGACATCGTTCCAGACAACAAATATCCCTGATTTGAGCCCTTAACACATTAACTGCCACGCTTATATCCATCAATGTATGATCACTGCCACCAGTCTAAGCCTATGGAGATGTTCACCTTCTTTGCAGGGCTATAACTTTTTAAATTGTATTGCTAAATTGACATTACTATGGCCCATTCAACATCGATTAGCTATCGTTCAGGATGTAGGAACGTTATACTTTACCGTCTAGAATATAAGTATGTTTTTATCGTTTTCTGCAGTAATTCCTACAACGCTAGTTATAGGCCTAAATGCATAATATAGATTATCGATTGCAGTTTATTCGCGATCCACGCTATATTAAAAAATCCAACTGAATACGATCCTAAACGTTATGACTCATCATGCGCGGATGAAAGGGGGGGGGGGGTCGTTTATAATTCCGTGATCGTCAGTAAATGCTTTATGTAGTATGGGTGATATATTGATCAGAGCGGTTTGCATTAATAATAATAAACAATCACGCTGAAAGTAACGTTACTGTCCTCTTACCGTTTGCCGATGAGACTGGAGGAAAAAGATCCGACTTATTTGACGTCGATCGACTAGATCCATTTCCGGTTTGTATGGCGCAATAAACGCCCAAATCATATCGATTATTGAGTTATGGCAGCGATCCATATACACGGATGTGTGTCTAGAGTCCCGCAACAATATGTAACTGCCGGACGGAATTCCCAGATGCACGGAGATCACCAGAGATCCATTTCCGGTTGTAACTCGCCCGATCATCCACCAGGCGGCGGTATTGAAGCGTTGCACGGTTGTGCCGAGTCCCACTGTCTCAGCCGAGGCTGGGTGAGGGAATTATGAATACCATGGCGAAAAAATGAAATATGATGACAATAACGTCGTACGCCGTGGATTGGCGGAATTCGCATGACCTTGAAACCCGTCGTACAACGTGATTGGCGGTGGATGTGTTAAGATGGAGTGAAGTAAATAAAGTTGCCTACCTTGAACACGTTGCCGTAGGCTCCTTTTCCAAGTCTACTGATCTCCTCAAACTCGCTGAGGTAGCGTGACGTCTGTGCTTGGAACAGCCCCTCTTTAGGCCTAAAGAGAGTTGACAGAAATGTACCATTATGTATATTATTCCATTAAGAACGGTTGAACCTCACCAAAGAAATACTACTCTACGGTATAGAACATAAGTGCTCTTACCTTAACGTAAGGCTTGTAGAGTCCGTGTTAAGAAGCGGACCCTGTAAGATCGAAGATGAGCAGTTATTGCACGGTAGATAATGCAACAATAAACACGGTCAACAGATCATAATAATATATATACTGTATACCGTACTTTTCGCACTATAAGCCGCACCTGACTATAAGCCGCAGCAGCTAAATTGAATGATGTGTACATATATAAGCCGCACTGGACTATAAGCCGCAGGTGTTTTAATGTTTAATTACCATATGTAATTAGCATTGGGACACAATACTGTCAGACAAATAACAAGAATTAACTCATTTACAAGTTGTATTAAGTTTAGCAAATAAGGGAACAGATAAATAACATTTCAATGCAGTCAAAAAAGCAATATTTTGATTTTTACATTTTCGGGTTTGGTCACGTCGAGTCACATATAAGCCGCACCGTTATATAAGCCGCAGGGTCGAAAAATGGGGGAAAAAGCTGCGGCTTATAGTCCGGAAAGTACGATATATATATTTATTTTGTAACTTTTTTTTTACATAAAACCTAACAAGAAAGTAAAAAAAAAGCAAGCAAAACAATTGTTTTCGGTCCAATTAAGCCTACATTTCACCAGGTTTTTCTCTCTTTCTTTCTTGTTACAAATTAGGATTGTAACTAAATTGAGTATGCGTTTGTGTTAAATGGTTTTATATAGCGCATTATCTATTCCATTTATCCAAAGCGCCAAAGGGAACCTTCCGAATACCAGGCGGCCGCTCTACCTCCTGAGCCACTGTCGCCCCTAAACATGAAATCAAACATTGTGCACCTGTGGTAAGATGGAGGTGCGAGCAGCGAGCAGCAGCTCAGTGAAGGCCCGGTTGTGTTGGAGTCGGACGGTGCTGAACTCATCGCTGATGGCCAATGGGGAGAGGAGGTTCATGGCTGCTAAACGGTGACCAATGACTGTTGAGGAGAAGAAAGAAGGCGGGGCAACAGTAAAACAAGGCATCACTTAATTAAACAAGATAAGCATGCATTACAGGCAAATAAAGACTTACTTGAACTGCCACATTGGGGCGGCTAGGTGGTGTAGTGGGCAAGGCGCTCGCCACCAACGCTGGAGACGCTGGGTTCGAGCCCAGCTCTCGGCGTTGCTACCAGCTTGGCTGGTCGCTCATACTAAACACAATTGGCAGTGTTAGGGGTGGGAAAGCTGGTGGGTGGGTCCTGGGCGTTGTGGATAGCGACTCCTACAGTTCGATCGGGGCGCCTGCTCAGCGAGGGAAGGATCTGGAGGGAGGTAGTGTGACCTTCCACACGTTAAGCCCTTCCCATAGTCGAGCGGACCGTACACGGAGCAGACTCCCGCGGGCTCAAAGCGGACCCAAAGCAGAGTCCAAGTGCGACGCTCCTATTTTCTGACGTGCGGAAATGTTGTTTCTTTACACATATGTTGGATTATGTAATTGGTTTGTCATGACAAACCAATAAATAATCGCGCGACTCGGGCTTCATCAGAAAGATCTTGGAGCCGAGAGGCATTCTATAAAGCTGGGAACGAGGTTAGTCCTTCTCAGCCAACCTCAGCGCGCGATTGGCTGAGGTTGAGTAAAATGCCATGGTAAGCCAATCAAAGGTAGAGGTGGGCGGGTTCATCCAGTGTCTGCACACAGCGCGACAACACAAGCCAGTCAACGTGAGACCGCGGCCCATGTACGTTTTGATAGTTGTTTTGGTGGCCAAATAATCCAAAACGAATCCAACGAACAGCACACGCGAGCATTCAATGACAGACCGCGGGTCCATGAGCGTTTTTGTTCACTCTAGTCTTGTGTTAGTTGTGTGTTGCACTGCAGTAGTGGAGGCTCTACTCTGCAGACATAGTGCTGCACTTCCTGGTTTAATAGCACAGTCTTCAGATGCTCAGAGTCAGAGATATATATATCTGTATGTCATGCATGTCTTAAATGTCATAATTAGATTTGTACATAATCCAACATATGTGTAAAGAAACAACATATTCCAGTTAACGGTATATTTTTTTTGTATTTTTTTTTTTATTGATCTTTTTCCCCCTCCATTTTCCTCAGATTTTCTCCCATCCCAATGTTAGTCGTATGCCAATTCCCAATCCCCTTCCTGGTCGCTGCGCACTTACCCCCCACAGTCAGATCATCTGGGAGAGTGGAGGCTATCACGTGCTTCCTCCGACACACGTCCAGCCAATCACCGCTTCTTTTCACCTGGCAGCGCGGATCCTCCCTGAGAGGGCGTAGCGTGTGGAAGGATCACACTATCCCCCTCAGGTCCTATCCGCGCTTAGCAGGCGCCCCGACCGAACTGTAGGAGTCGCTGTTTACAACGACCCGGACCCACCCCGCCAGCTTCTCCCACCCTCTAATACAGCCAATTGTATTAGTGTGAACGGCCAGCCAAGCTGGTGACAACCCCGGAGCTGTGAGCTGGACTCGAACAGGCGAATCCAGCTCACAGCTCCGGGGTTGGTGACGAACGCAATCTCCGCTACGCCACCTAACCGCCCCTAACGGTATATTTTTTTAATGATTCGTTACGAGGGGCTTGTCGCGGCTCATGCACGGGCGTAAGCGATAACTAGAGATGTTCCGATACCATTTTTCCCTTTCCGATCCGATACCTAAGCTTTGGGTATCGGCCGATACCGATATTTATCCGACATTTGATAACGTTAGTAATAGTCAGCTAACGCTAGTCCGTAACTACTTAACTTAAATACAATTCACCGTGGGTGCATTATTGTTGATAGACGGTCACGGACAGTGTTAGGTCCTGGAGAAAGGACAGGCGATCATCTGATTTGATGTAACGTTAAAGCGGATGTTGTTCCAACTAGCTATCTTTCCAGCTAATGCTATCATAACACCAGCCAAACACATCCCGATTCCCGTCCGAGCTCCCCGTCACACCGCACTGTCGGGGACAATGGAATTTAAGAAAGTGTATCTGCTGTTAAAATGACACAGCATCACACTTTAAAACATGTTCATTTTATAATCCTCACTCTCCGCAGGACTCGGCAGGAGATAAATTACATCATGGGATCGGAGGCTAGAATTTACGTGTACTCGCCGATACCGATACTAGCATTTTAGGCAGTATCGGCGGCATTTCCGATACTGGTATCGGTATCGGAACAACTCTAGCGATAACTGGCGGCGATAAGGGGGGCGTAATAGCGTAGGGTCACGTGGGCTTAGTGGCCAATCAGAGGAACCCGGAAACCCAACTGCGTTGTAGAAAGCATACACGCAGCCTGGCCGCGCAGATTCTCAGTGGGAGAGAGTGTAACGTGTGGGAGGCCGCACTACCTCTCTCCAGATCCTACCCTCGCTGAGCAGGCGCCCCGACCGAACTGTAGGGGTCGCTGTCCACAACGCCCAGGTCCCACCCGCCAGCTTTCCCCACCCTCTAATACTGCCAATTGTATTAGTGTGAACGCTTGGTGACAACGCCGGGAGCTGGATTCAAACACGCGACCGCCCACACGATAACATCTGTTGACGATGTCCTTGGGAAGAGGAAAGCCCCCCCCCCCCCCCCCCCCCTACCTACCTTTGAACAGGGAGCGTGAGCGCGTCGGATCCGTCTCGTAGACGAAGCACAGGTGCTCCAGAAGGGATCCCAGAAGAAGGTGGTTGGGTATCGCTGTGGCAAAGTCCTGGATGGACGTGTAATTCTTCCCACCAGCCATCAGCAGTTCACAGCTATCAGTGGAATCGGAGGCTGAGGTCACACACACACACACACACACACAAAAGAGGAAGAGGAAAGGGTTGTGGTGGCGAGTGTTAGTGACGAGAAAATAGATAGCAGTCAAGGATTCAATAATACATCTTTGTAGGCCTAATATTTACCTCAATAGTATCAAACACATCATAAAAGCCGGGACAATAACATGACAAATTGTTTAGGATCTGTGAATTTCACAAATTAATAGGCTTATGCATTTTCCACTATGAAAATGACCACCCCGCATTTCACTGTATGCCCTGCTGGCATGTATGTGACAAATAATAACCTCTCGATTCTTCTTGAAAACATACTGGCTTTTGATCCTCCGAACACAAAACTACAACAGTTGTCGTCTTACCTTCAGCAATAACTCTCGCTATCATTTCAACAATGTCCTTTCCCACTGACTCCATTTTGTCTGTTTGTAACACTAGTAAGACTAGGGCTATGGAAGAACACACAACACTACTGGAGAAGATGTTATTTGTAAGCAGTGAGTGAGCTCATCACCGTGTGTGTATGGGGGGGGGGGGGGGGGGGGGGTGTGTGCTCAGTAATGCTTATCTTCCTGTACCAGTGCACACAGGCCCCTCTCCACCCGAATACCCTTTCACGAAGAGAAACACATGACCAGGGTGAAAAGGGGTGTACCGCCTGCCCCTGGTAATGCAATGTTTTCTTATATTTCATGATACTACAAGATATGTGGAGTAGGGGGGGGGGGGGGGGGGCGGCCGGGTAGTGCAGCGGACTAAGCGTCTGACCGTCTGTCTACCACCACAGAGACAGTGGGATCAAATACAGCTGTGGTGCTTCCGGGTTGGCCGACCGCTCATACACTGCTATAACAATTGGCGGTGTTATAGCGGGTGGGAAACCCGGCGAGGGTGGGTCCTGGTCGTTGTAAACAGCGACTCCTACAGGTCGGTCAGGGCGCCTGCACAGCGAGGGAGGGAAATGGTGAAGGTAGTGTGAGCCTCCCACGCGTTACACCTCACCAATGAGAGTCCTCGCTGTCAGGTGAAAAGAGGCTGCTGGCTGTCTCCTATGTATCGGAGGATAAGCATACGATAGACTTCAGGGCTCCCTAATAATAATAATAATAATAATAATAATAGATCAAATTTATATAGCGCCTTTCATAGAACCCAAGGTCGCTTCACAATCAAGACCGACCAGTGGGGGGGGCACATGCGCGCAACGACCAGAAAGGGGAGGGGAGGGAATTGGCATAACGACTAAATTGGGATGGGAGAAAAATACAGAAAATAGGAGGGAAAAAAAGTGGATAAAAAAAAAGATATGTGGAGTAGAACAGAAGTACATTCATTTACGGTGCACTCGCCTAGATACTCAACCTATACTGTAGTGAAGCTCTTGGTGGTTAGGAAAGTTAGTCAACGACACGGGGTGTCTAGTCAGGACACGGGAGGCAGGAACGTTCTTTGAGGAGTTTTAATCAATCATCAGACAGGTGCTACAAGTAACATAAACCTCATGAGTGGAACTAACAATGGGGATAAGCAGTGCTTTTCCTATACTAGTCACAGGGGGTAAACAGTGATAAACGGGTACTAAATACTACAATCAACAATATAGATTATACTCAATAGGCTAGATTGTCACTATAAGCATACTGGTAAATTGCTTACTATAGGCCTTAACTATATAAGTCACCAACAATAAAACGTCCTCATTACACAATACCTAGCACTTACTTGTGATCAGGGACGAGCACACAGACTAAGAGGAACCAACTAAGCCCACTGTCATATATAGATGCTGACTATCGACTGACATGTCTGGGCATGTCTTTGAGAGGCATCCAGCTGCAGACCAGCGCCCCACTGTCTTAAGCGTCCAGCTGCAGGCCAGCACCCCACAGTCTTTATGTCTGAGAGGCGTCCAGCTGCAGAACAACAGAACAGCACCCGTCCCACAGTCTTTATGTCTGCCCAGTCCTTGGGCCTTTTGTACTGTATATACCATATGAACTCTGAACTCTGTTGCCTATACTCCGGCTACGTTTAGACGGAGAGAGTCTGAACAGAAACCGCAAAAGTCGTCTTACGGTTTCACTTTTAATTTTGCGTTTAGACGAGCGTTTTGGGATGGAATTCTCCGTGCAGACGAGGCTGTAACAACTCGAGACAACGGAGCCCCGCTGTCACACGATTGGCGCATATGTCACATGACGTGCTGTGAAGACCCGCCCTACTCTGCCTCTGATTCGCAGACTGTGGGTGGGGAATGTGATTGGACCAAAGCAGAGTCACTCACAGACAGTGGGTCCACTCACGCGCCGCGGGACAGATTCTTGTGTATTTAAAAGTACTGCCAATGTAGCCTTCAGGTGATCGCCGTGGATAGAATCAGACATGCTTTGTTTACGCTTCTAGGCTACTGGCGCATGCCTGTGATGTAAGCAGTACGCGCGACGAGAGCCTTGACAACCCTTTCGTCATCGTTTTATGCGGTTTGACAGTTTAGATGAGAGCGCTAAGGTTTAGCGTTTCTAGGAATTCCACCCTGGAAGGTGGTCTCACTTTTTTACGGTTTCACCCCGTAAAAACACCGTTTCCGTATAAACCAAAGGCACATCCGAAAAAATATTTTTGCGGATTCACCTGCTAGCGTTTCCGTCTAAACAGGGCCTCAAACGTCAAAACCATATCTTTATCTACTGTCTACTCTACACTGTTCCCGGTCAACTACCAACACAATGTACTGTGGGAGAATTGTTCCCGGAGTAATCAAATGTAGACAGTCAGGTATAGGCTTGAACAAACATGGGTTTAATACACCAAGGCAGGTTCAGGTGAATCAAAGAGTTACAGCAGGATGACTCAGGGGCCTTTCTCACTCACCCATTCGGTTCCATTCCATTCCGTTATAGTCCGTTCCGAGATCTGATGCGAACTCCCCCCCCCCACCCCCCTCTCGTTTGTGTACACACTCAGTCTTGGTGCGCTCTGGGTTTTGTTTACGGTTTGCGTTTTGAGCTTGCAAGCTTGCCGTAGGCGGACTAGGCGATGATGTCGCCTCGAAAATGTACAAACAAAAGTGACTTTGTACAAAAGTACACTGGCCAAGTGTCCCCAACTGAGCTCTTGATCAACGATTGTGTGGTCTCATTATATACAGGGGGAGCAAAAGGTGTGTCCATTGTGAGTGGTCAGACTGGAATGGTGGGTGGTTGGTCTGTTCCATGGGGGGGGTTTCGGGTCCATGAAGGAGGGGGTGATGTGTTTCGGGGTGGTTTGTCTGGAATGGTGAGTTGTGTGGTTTGCTCTGCTCTGGGGGGGGTGATGTGTTTTGGGGTGGTTGGACAGGACAGGTGAGTGGCGGGGGGGGGTCTTTGGACACAAAGGAGGGTGGGGGCATCTTTTGTCTTCTTGTTGGTGGTGGGAGATGATGAGTTTCATTATCTCACAGTACAATAACAGAGTATACACATATATTTCTGCATATATATCTGTATATATACAGTACAGTCACACATGTACCTTTATCTATACCTGTATATATCCCATACCTACTCTTATTAGTTATACAATTGATTAGTATGGTTTACTACCATAGTGCGATACTTCTTGTACCATTGCATATGATAATACTGTACATATACATTAGTACATCATCTTATATACTCCACATATTCACATGTTACACTGTATATTGCTATGCGCTTTGCTATTACTTTGCACTCTGGTTAGATGCCAATAAAATTTTGTTGTACTGTACTTGTGTTGTGTAATAGCAATAAAATGTAATCTGATCTTATCTCAAAGTATTAATAATATACTATGTAAGGGATAATGTATAGCTACGAGGTCATTGTCGCAAAATAATTGACTGACACAGAGTTTAAAATACAGAGGCGCAGCGCCGAGGTGTTTTAAACGTCAGTGAAGGTCAATTATTTTGCGACAATGATTGAGTATAGCTATACATTATCCCGCTTATTACATGGCTAACTTACTAACAAATATACCTAATTCATTTTACATCGACAAGACGAGATCAAATGCAGACGCAGTTCTGTTCTGGCTCCGCTGTCATCGTCACACACACTCCGCTGTCAGTGCAGCCGGCAGGTGTGTCTGATTGGCTGCACTGATGCAGTGTGTCAGTGGGCTTGATTGCGAACAGCTGCGCACAGCGGTCATTATTGTTCCAGAGAGGTCCGCTATCGAGTAATATCGGACCTCTGACGAGCGCTATTGACCAATCACAAGCAGTGGTGCAGTCGTAATATGGGAACTGGTAACACTGTGCGTGCATATGTGTGCGCGTCACTGACCATCAGCAGTGTAATCACTCTGCCTCAGTGATCATCTAGTAACACTGCGTGTAACCGCGTGTGACCACGACTGCACCACTGATCACAAGCAAGCATTTCGGCGAATGTGAAAACGCCATGTAATAAAGCCTGATAACCAGTGACAACGGTTACCAGGATTATGGTGTTCTAATCTAGGGGATATCCTGAGGATATGGGAATTTATTAAATTGTATAGATTTATAGACTTTGAATATAATTACTGAAGACAACAAAGAATGTTGACCATTTATAAACAAACATACAGGTGCACTAATCATCAGCACTTTCTGATACCCAAGTACTGCATTTGTAAATCTGGTGGTATGTCATAAATGTATAGATGTAGCAGTACTGTATATCTGTATGTCATGTATGTCATAGTTATGATGAATTGAAAATGGGGGACCCGGACCCTGATGTAAACAAGACGAAAGTCTTTCTCTGGTCTGCATCCCCTTAACAATTGTGTGTATTGAGCTGTACTGTACCCATTCTGCAATCTGTTAATAAAATGTTCAATCAATCAATCGATCTGTCCAAAAAAACATGAACGAATGAATGAAAACTGTATTTAACAGATTGCAGAATGGGAGGGGGTGCAGACCAGAGAAATACGTTTGCCTTGTTTACATCAGGGTCCCCCCCATTTTGTGAGTCATACATGTGACTCCGTCCATCAAAGTTTTCCAGTAAAGGTTCATTACACCAAATAAGCATTACGGTCGGATAGTAAGGGGGCCGCTTACTATCAAACTGGACCTCCTCTTCGTCTTCTTCATTTGTCAGATCGAACGTGTTGATCGGGTGTCGCCTCCTGTGGGGGGTGATCGAGAGGCTGTTCCTGCTGCTAGAATCTTCCTGACGCTTCATGGCTGTAGTCGAAGAACTGAACATTTTTACAGTGGCAAACGACTTACTTTTTAACCTATTAACAACGCCCAAACAGCCCGCGTCCACATAAACGTAAACGTTTTAAATTGAGTCACACTTGTGTTGAACTGTTACGACGACGAAACACAACATTAATCTAATAACGAACGCTAATAACAACGACAGACGAGTCCCTCACACTTGACTCAACGGCCATGGCTCCTTCCTGTGTAGGGACCGTCTGACAATTCGTTTAGTTTAGTTCTTCTTCTTCTTCTTCGTCTTCTTCTTCTTCTTCTGATTTTTATTGGCGGTTGGCACTAACGTTTTGGTGCATTACCGCCACCTACTGAAATGGAGTGTGGATCTAGATGGATTATGGAGTGAAGTAATGCACATGATTGATTGATTGATTGATTGAAAACTTTATTAACAGATTGCAGAATGGGTACAATACAGTACGGCTCAATACACACAATTGTTAAGGTGATGCAGACCAGAGAAAGACTTTCGTCTTGTTTACATCAGGGTCCCCCATTTTCAATTCATCAGTACATATACACACTAAAAACAGATGGGTCAATTCTATAACCCAATTTCTTGGTTAATCGTGTTGGGTCAAAATTCTGGGTTAATTCTGTGAGCATAACCATTATTTGGGTTATTGAGATTTTATTTTGACCCAATTTTGACCCAATTTGTGAGTTATAATAATTATGGGTCAATTTTCTGAGACATAACCCGTGTGTTGGGTCAGAGAGCTGGGTGTTTCCGCTGGGATCTACAAAGCTACACCCCTCCCCCACTGGGAACTATCGTACACGCCTTTTGTCTACTCCAGTCAGTCAGACGCTCATGTTCATGTTCACGGTCAACAAACCCTCTTCACGGAATATGATTGATTTATTGATTGAAAAGTTTATTAACAGATTGCAGAATGGGTACAGTACAGTGCAGCTCAATACATACAATTGTTAAGGGGATGCAGACCAGAGAAAGACTTTCGTCTTGTTTCCATCAGGGTCCCCCATTTTCAATTCATCATATGACACACACGACATACAGATAGACAGTACTACATCTATACATTTATGACATACCAGATTTGCAAATACAGTACTGTTTGTGATACAAAAAAATCCAGAAAAAGAGTGTATATACATTTGACATAGAAACTGTACATTGGAGGAGGTTGGGTAGGTGGGGTGGGGTTGGGTGAGGCTGTACATTGGAGGTGGGGGGGGGGGGGGGGGGGTTGGGTAGGGGGGACACACTGTACATTGGAATACTGACATACATTTGACATAGAAACTGTACATTGGAGGAGGTTGAGTAGGTGGGGTGGGGCTGTACATTGGAGGTGGGGGGGGGGGGGGGGGGTTGGGTAGGGGGGGGCACTGTACATTGGAATACTGACAAAGCCATACTTGGTCTTTACTGTACAACTGGGTTAGGACATTTGTAGGGGCCAGTTTCGAATTGCAGTCTCCCGTAGGTGTTCTTTGAGAGTGTTTTTGAAAGTGGGTTATATAGACTTCACTGGCTCAAGGTAAGATCTCGTTTCGTTAGCACAGTATTTATATCTCAACCCATCCATTGTGCCTATAGCTGCGTTGTGTTAACCATGCACTGTGAACGTTGTGGAACTAAATTAGCTAGCTCTTCACAGCTAGTCTGTAGCTACGTACAGGTAGTCATCAGCTAGTGGCTAGCTGGGACTCATTACCTAGCTAGCTAGCTAGCCACCGCAAGTTGCAACTTAGCTACTAATTTCTATAATCGGTTAATCTCTAACCTTGTAAAAATATGTGGTAACCTCTATTAATAAATAAGCCACACGACACGACACATAAATCATTACCGTTCAAGCATGCTACCGAAAGTGACCAAGTCTATGAGTATTAGTTAGGCGCACAGGTTCTCAATCAATTCAATCAATCAATCAATTCTGGCTAGTAGCTAAGCCTAGTTAGCCAGTACTAGTACTAACGTTACTGTTATTGCTAATTGTACCGTGTTTTGGTTTGTAATGTTACCAGATTAACTGGAGACTATCTATAGCAGCTGCACTCAGTCATGCAATCAGACCACAGACCTGCCGATAATAATAATCACTTTATTTGGGCTGACAGAGCCACAGAACAACTGCGTCTGCACTTGATCTCATCTTGTCGATGAATCAGGTATATTGTTAGTAAGTTAGCCATGTAATAAGCGGGATAATGTATAGCCTATACTCGGTCATTGTCGCAAAATAATTGACCTTCACTGACGTTTAAAACACCTCGGCTGCGCCATAGATATATAGAACACTATATATAATTTTCAGGGCCTTCAAGGTATTCAGAGAAGGCCCTGTGAGCCTCAGAAGAAAGAAAGTATTAATTTTAAAAATTACTTTTTTTATTTATATTTAAAAAAAAAATTTATCAAATGTATTAAAATAGTTTGTGTCGCTAATCTGTTAAAACCGCACTGTTTCGCTCGCCATAGTTGTTTTCGCCCCATTCACTGCGCATTAGGGTTTTTGTACAGGAGAAAATAACAGCCAATCGGAGATTTCTTTTCACAAGTCACTGGGCAGACTTTCATCCATCGAGGGTATTCTAGCATGACCGACCTTTGCCTGCACACTTTAACAGGAGCCCAGGTGTGGATTGACAGTTTCAAGTTTCAAGTTCAAGTTTCTTTAATAGTTGTCATACAGAAGTACAGAATACTTTCATACAAAATGCTTCTTACTGTTACGCTCCAGAGTTTGATCAGCTAATCACATTTGGAGCTGTAGTCAATGGGCGTAGTCTTTTAGATGCCAAGGTAGAGGGATCTTGCCCCTCGGCTACCGTAGCGAATGAATGAATGAATGAATGAATGAAAACTTTATTTAACAGATTGCAGAATGGGTACAATACAGTACGGCTCAATACATACAATTGTTAAGGGGATGCAGACCTGAGAAAGACGTTAGTCTTGTTTCCATCAGGGTCCCCCATTTTCAATTCATATAGACATTTATGACATAGGGACATATAGGTATTTAGTACTGATACATTTGTGACATAAACGGTATTCAAATATACAGTACTGTTACCCCTAGATCCTGACAGAGTATATACATATGATGGGGAGGGGACTGTACATTTGGAGGGGGTGGGTGGGTGGGAGAGAAATATACATACGGTGGGGAGGAGACTGTCTATTAGGAGGTGGTGGGGGTTTTGGGCATTTACGGTGGCCAGTTTCGAATTGCAGCCTCCCGTAGGTGCTCTTTAAGAGCGGTTTTGAATGTGGGCAGGGATTCACATTCCTTTACAGCTTTGGTGGTACGACTGATAGCGGTCTATATATCTATCGGCTGCGCCTCGGTGTTCTAAACTCCGTGTCGGTCAATTATTTTGCGACAATGACCTGGTAGCTCTACATTATCATAGATATATCTATATATCTATGTACATGATCCCTTACGTGTATTGTGTTGTGTGGACCCCAGGAAGACTACAGTAGCTCCCATAGGCGGCGGGTGAGCTGGACATTAGGGTAGGCTATAGATCGGATGAAACTCGCGCGTAGCGCGCAACATTTTTCTTTTTTGCTTGCACGCAAACGGTGCTGTCCAGGTTCTGATGTCACACCCACATCTAGGCTACTACAGCGAGCCCCACTCATTTCATATAGTGCAAATTAATTGTTCAAATGAAGGCATCCAATATGATTAACCATTGTCTTACCTTAATGCAGCAAAAGTTTCGGATGCGCCTCATTGGGAAAGGCCGTTCACAAGTTGCGGTGCCGACGGCAATGAAGGAAACGTTTTCCATAATTTGGATCTCATCATGCTTTGAAAACAATGTACATAGTAGCTCTAAAAAGTTTCCACGGTTTGATTAACTCTGACTCAGTCTCATCATGCCCTCGTAGAGCAAGCCCTTGGCCTCAGGTGATCCAGTGTTATGCCCAGGCGGCATGTAACTTGGAATGGAGTTCCAGGTCTTGGCAGCTCTCACGGAGAGGGCTGATTTGCTAAATGTACTTGTCCTTAATGGAAATTAGTGTTAGGATGCGAATAGACGCCACCCGGTACAACAGTTCTGAACCCGAACGCGGAACTGCAAGTTTGTTGGTAAAAGACTACACGCGAACCTGGAGGTGAACAATCGGAAAGTGGGGGTGGGGCTAGACCTTGGAGGGTTTTGAAGACCAGACTGGCATCGGTTAGTTTGGTGATGCGGCGTGATTGGTTACTGCCCGCAGTCTGGAATGTTAAACGGCCACCACACCTACTGCCATTGAAAACCTTGGATGGCCGACCCTTTGCGTATTGTCACCACCGGGCTGCAGCAGCCCACACGCACACAATATCGTAGCCTAGGCTGCCTATAATAATGCGCAGACTGGGTCGGCATAGCCTCCCCTGGCCTTATATACGCGCTGCCTATGCTAGCTCCCCCCACATGATGATGAGCAGGTTGCCAGATATGAGCAATTTAACCATTCCAATTGTCAACGTTATCAGCGCATCACGTTTGGGGGGATATCTAAACACCTGGCAGCAACACGCTGCTATAGCCGGAAGCTGCTGCGCACTACCTTCTGTGATGTCCTGAGTGAATGAATGAATGAATGAATGAAAACTTTATTTAACAGATTGCAGAATGGGTACAATACAGTACGGCTCAATACACACAATTGTTAAGGGGATGCAGACCAGAGAAAGACGTTTGACTTGTTTACATCAGGGTCCCCCATTTACAATTCATAGTGAGTCTAGTCTAGAGTAGACTCTTAACCCCAAAGGGTTATGTTACAAATTACAATATGTATAATTCACAAGCTTCAACTTGAAAAAACATCCGATTTATTATTCTATAGCCTACATGAGATTTGAAGGAACATGCAAACATGTGAAATGTGCTTACAGTCTTCTCCAATCAGACAAGATGGATACCAATTTTCTCTCTGTGCATCCGACTGCAAGCTAGCAGCACAAATTAATGGAAGCGGATACCACTAGTCTAGCTTAAAACTCTGGAAGAGGTGTTTTTGACCAACAACTATGCTAGCTGATCCGTATCCATTTCCATTAATTTCTGCTAAGCTAGGCTAGCTTGCAGCCAGATAGCCTTCTACTGAACGCAGAGAAAAATTGGTATTTATCCTCTTGTCTGACTCTGGAGAAGACGATAAGATTTCTGGTAATGTTGGCATGTTCCCTCAAAGGTTGCAAAAGAGTAAAAGTGAAATCAGATGAAAAACATTCAAATCATTTGACAGATTAGAACTGTTGTGCATCATATCCACTCAGGACTTTTCATTTGACAACCAAGTCATCAGTAAGAAAACCATCATTAGTGATTATTTGAGCATCTTTATTGAGTTTCAATAGAACCTACAAAACATTGCATGCATGACGTACAGAACTTTACAGTACAGATGAGAACGAGTGAGTGAACAGTTGCATTCATGAGAAGGAGGAACTGGGCAGTTTTCAACCTCCAGAGTTGGAAAAATACCTCTTAAAACGACCACTGAACTCTGACCTCCGAGTGGGAAAGTCAAGAGTTTATGACGTTTTTGAAGTCACGTCTGTTTAACACGCTATATGCTTTTAGCTGTTGCTATTTCTGTAGTAAGGTTTAAATAGTTGCGTTTTGGGTACACTATATGCTTTTAGCTGTTGGTATAGCTGTAGTAATGTGAATAATATATACAATATAAGGACAAACTATAACTGCAAACCGTAGTAGTAGCAACCTCTGGTGGCTCCGCTTGCTAGTAGCTGGCCACCATAGACAGCGTCACCTTTTCCAACCTGAATGCTTCACGTCAGGAGGTCGAAAGATTGGAGGTCAGAGGTTGTTACACCTGTTAACGTTCCAGTTCCCAGCGGTCATGAATGCAGCTCAAGGCCACCGGCTGGAGGAGAACAAACGTGGATGTTTTTGATTAAGGGCATCAGTGTGTTTTTATAGCTGGAAACGTCAAGACTCAGAGCTGTGCCGCAGACAATCAATTGATATTTAAATATTAAATATTGACTCATGGACGATGGGACTGTCCTTAAGCAAATGTAAGCAGACGCGAGAGAATTGTCTTCAGAAGGTTGATGGGTTCTTTAAAATATACACAAATCACTCAAGCTTGCACAAATCACTTGTTTAAAATTTACAGTAAAGATTCATTATTTTTATAAACGTTTTTATTTTTGGACAAATATGAGATATTCCGCATTAAGCTTTCCTTATGAGCACGAGGTTCATGTTGCAGAGAGTAGAAAAGGGAACAGCGAGAGTGTGACTTGTGGTTTTTCATAAATACAGATACACTATGATGTGTTGGATATATATCTTTTTGTATCTCTCTTTCTCCAATTTTTCTCTGTTTTCTCCCCGTATTTAGTCGTTGTGCCAATTCCCCCCCCCCTCCCCTACCTGGTTGTTGTGCGCATGTTCTCCTACTGGTCGGTACAAGGGAACCCTGAAGTATCCGCACGCTTCTTCCGACACGTGGTGCAGCGACAGCCAGTGGCTCTCTTCTCACCTGGCAGCGAGGGCTCTCATTGGTGAAGTGTAACGCGTGGGAGGTCACGCTGCCTTCCTCAAGTCCTGCCTCCGCTGAGCAAGCGCCCAGACCTGACCTGTAGGTGTCGCTGTCCACAACGCCAGTTTCCCACCCACGGCTTCCCTCCCCCTAACCCAGCCAAACGAGTTAGTATAGCGATCAGCCCAAGCCAAGGCAATTGCTAACTCCGGGAGTCGAGACCGCAGCCTCTTGCATTGGTGACGAGCGCAATCTCGGCTACGCCACCTGACCGCCCCGATGTGTTGGATATTTGCACGTTTTTAATATGAGCGGATAGCAGGCGGGATGTGGGAACAAGCCTCCTCGTCCAAAGAGGCGTCAATCACGGGCCTGTACGCCAGAGTCACCTTGCCAGTCTTGGGGTCGACGTGGGACAGCGTGTGTTTCCTCCAGTGTTCTTCAAAGGGCTTCCTCTCCTGGCCCTGCAGCGGCGCCTGGCATAGTCCAACTCATCCATGCGGTCCTTGTAGTCTTCTCTGGCGTGAGCTCCTCTGCTCTCTTTGCGTTGCTCAGCTCCATGAATGGTCTGGACGGCGTTCAGCATCAGATTCTGGAGCTCTAATGTCTCCACTGAGCCCACACGCGGTCGTGTTCTAGCTGAAGTTCAACGTTGCACAAATCTCAGGTAATTACAATTCATCTATATTTTATAGTTGACTTCAAACAGTAACGTTACCAGAATAGTTTAGAAACAAGTGAACACTTACAGCGGATTCATATATATTTGACGGGAGCGTGCAGCTAGGATAGCTTAATTGCTGTTGTTGGTGTTAATTCATGTTTTCAAATGGTTATAGAAATTAGTATTTCTTCGTTGATGGCAGCCGTTTTGACTCGTTTTATACCCCGCCAGACAGTGTGTGAACTTATCAACGTATCGTACCTTCGTAATTTATATATATTATGAACCCACCGCAAGCCTTAATTAAAGGCCCGCACTTGCATGTTGTATTATGTGACTAGGTCAACGGTGACTTTCATGAAGAGGGGGAAAAATGTATCGAAATTGACCCAGTTTGAGCGTTTTTATCAAACATTTTGTTGACCCAACCGCACGTGGATATTTTAATCCATATGGTTCATAGCGCGCGTGTGTCATCATCTTAATGACGGTGCGGAGCAGCACGTGTGTGTCATCTTAATGATCTTAATGACTGTGCAGGGCAGCGCGCGTGTGTCATCATCTTAATGACGGTGCGGGGCAGCAGGTGTGTGTCATCTTTTTTTGTTGTTTTTGATCCACTTTTTCTCCCATTTTTCTATATTTTCTCCCATCCCAATTTCGTTCTTGCCTCCCACAAGCCGGCTGCAATGTGGACTAAGTCATACATAGCACAAGTCCCCTCCGGTACTTGAGGTAACAGCAGTCGCATCTTTTCACCTGCGCAGCTCGATCTCTCAGTGGCGAGGAGTAACGCGTGGGAGGCTCACGCTGCCCCCGACACTTCCTGATTCTACTGCGACACTTCCTGATTCTACTGCGCAGGCGCACCAACCGACCTGTAGGAGTCGCTGTCCACAACGCCCGATCCCCACCCATCAGTTTCCCACCCCCTAATACGGCCAATGTGTATTAGTACGGACGACCAGCTAAACTGAAAGCAAATGTGGAGCGCTGGGCTCGAACAGGCAAGCCCAGCGTCTCCAGCATTTCGTGGCGAGCGCCTTGCCCACTACGCCACGTAGCCGCCCCCAGGTGTGTGTCATCTTAATGACGGGGCGGGGCAGCACGTGTGTGTCTTAATGACGGTGCGGGGCAGCACGTGTGTCTTTAATGACGGTGCGGGGCAGCACGTGTGTGGCTATAACAGCCCCTTCATCCAGAATAACAGCCCCCCCCCCCCCCCCCCCCACTGCAGTATTGGGAGTCGTTTTATTTACTGATTAAATGTGTTTTCTTTATGCTGCTTTCCTCCCCAGCTTCAGAGCAGCAGAGGGGACAGGTGTTGTGTGACTTCTGTTTTGACGATGGCATTGAGAAGAAAGCAGTGACGACCTGTCTGACTTGCAGCTGCTCCTACTGTCTGAGACACCTGAAGAGACACGAGACGGTCCTGAAGGCACACATTCTGCAGGAGCTCACTGCAGGTCAAGGTGGGCCAGGTGAAGGACCGCGTGGACAAGCTGGATAAAATGTTCTGTTCTTGTTCTGTTCTTGACTTATTGTTATGTTTTCTTCTTTACTTGTTTAAAGAAGACTTGTACGGCCCATGGGGACATTAACGTGTGTTGTCGGGCCTTATAAATAAATTTGATTTGATTTGATTTAGGATGTGCCAACTGCCAATAAATCAAACGAAGAAGAAGAAGAAGAAGAAGAAGAAGTTCTCACGAGAGTTGACACACCTGGTATCTGGTGACGTGTTTCCGCCCTCCTGCGTGCCTTCAGATCAGTCATTCTCTTCCTGCAATCACGTCGCCCACAACGAAGTTTCCACAAACTTGAGCGACCATGAACCCACAGAGCTACTTCTACGGTGAGAAAAGTGAATGTCTGTTCTCCTCGGTTGCTTCGTGTTTTCTGACTTTTTCAGTGTAATGTTGTTTTCAAGTGGAGGAGAACAAATAAACGAAACAACCATTCCAACGAGCCCCTCTCCCTCCCTCCCCCCACTGCAGAAGAATTGCTGGCCGCATCCCTGGTAAATGTGAGGCGAGAGATAGCGAATCGGGTTGCTGTGAGAAAAAAAATGTCCTGAACAGGTGCTCGGCACGCCTGAGCCGCATTCCCCCGGCCTGGACCGATATGAGGAGGAGGAGGTATAGGTTCGTGATGTTTACAGTTTTTTTTTAATCGCCTGACGGCACTGATTTTTTTTTTGATCCCCTTTTTCTCCCATTTTTCTATTTTCTCCCATCCCAATTTCGTATCATCCAATTCAACCCTCCCCTGTCACGGACGCTGTTTCTTGCCTCCCACAAGCCGGCTGCAATGTGGACTAAGTCATACATAGCACAAGTCCCCTCCGCAGGGTTAGAAATAAAAAAAATAATTCAAGGGCTTTTTTTTGCCCCCCTTAATTGATTTTCGGGGGCTTTTTTTGTATTTCGGGGGCACTGAATTTTTATGATAAACGGTAGGTGTGGGACGGTTCACAAAATGGACGGTTCGGTTCGTATCACGGTTTTGGGGGTCACGGTTTTCGGTTCGGTTCGATATACGTTAATTTTTATTAAAAAAAAATAACACTCAAATCTAAACATGCTTCTCATTTATATATATATATATATAAAAAGGTTTACAGTGTTTACAGCCTTAAATAATGTTTGGCACACAAAGACCGAACTGACTGAAAAATATAGGCTACATTTGTCAAAGTATTAACTTAGTGCAAACAAACAATATGCTCACTCAGCCAGCACTAGACTTTCCTTTCTATAATATAAACACAAAAAATGTCAATGTCAACCATGTTTAAATTCCCTGATTGTCAGTTCTTAATGGAAAGATTCGTTTTCTGCTTGAAATTATTATGTATCTCTACATTTATTTAGACTAACATATTGAGTGCAACTGTGGTGGATTACGTAATTCGTTGAGTTGGAACTATCTATGGGTTGGCGCCGGGTCCCCACGGACATTTTAGCGTGTGGCACCTTCAGCTCCGGTAACGTTAGGAGGAGATCATCATAACATCAACAAGCAGCACGAATGCGGCAATAGTCCCGGTTGGAGTTAGTAAAACACAGTTGTATGTTAGCCTTCTTGGATGTTGAATAAACGCCTATCATTGTCTTTAAACACCCCGCCTCTCAGACTCTCATTCCCTCCTCTGCTAGCTTGTAGCTACGATAACATTTCATTGACTATTAGCTGGGGTTAGTGCTACCATAGTTAAAACGTGCGTTGTATTGTACAAACTGCTAACGCTATGGCAAGATGTGTGTATGCCTATGTAATGTTAATGGCTATGTTTTTAAAGTCATAATGAAGATTGATTTAGATTGTGCGTGCCATTTGTACACAAACTGACTAGCACCTTGCTGCTGCTGCTGCAGCCAGTGCTCACCTCTCCCGGCTCCGCCAAATGATTTTTTTTATTTGCGCGTCATCTGAACCGTACGATACACAGACGCTCCATTACCGGATAAATATATATATATAATTAGTCAACTGTCGGGGGGCATTTTGTGCCCCCCTTAACTGATTTTCGAGGGCATTTTGTCCATTTTCAAGGGCATTATGCCCCAAGCCCCCGTTAATTTCGAACCCTGCCCCTCCGGTACTTGAGGTAACAGCAGTCGCATCTTTTCACCTGCGCAGCTCGATCTCTCAGTGGCGAGGAGTAACGCGTGGGAGGCTCACGCTGCCCCCGACACTTCCTGATTCTACTGCGCAGGCGCACCAACCGACCTGTAGGAGTCGCTGTCCACAACACCCGATCCCCACCCATCAGTTTCCCACCCCCTAATACGGCCAATGTGTATTAGTACGGACGACCAGCTAAACTGAAAGCAAATGTGGAGCGCTGGGCTCGAACTGACGAGCCCAGCGTCTCCAGCATTTCATGGCGAGTGCCTTGCCCACTACGCCACGTAGCCGCCCTCTGACGGCACTGATTTTAATGCTGTCGGGCGTAAACGCTGGGAAAAGCTGGAAAAGCTGCAGAAGGAGGCGACGGTCGAGGTGGGCCATGTGAAGGACCGCGTGGACAAGCTGGATAAAATGCTGCCAGATGACTGCAGTATTAGGAGTAGTTTTATTTACTGATTAAATGCGTTTTCTTTATGCTGCTTTCCTCCCCAGCTTCAGAGCAGCAGAGGGGACGTCTGTTGGTCCGATGGCGTTGTGAGGGAAGCACGCGAGTCATGTTGCAGCGCCTCCTACTGTCAATACCACCTGGGGAGACACTTGAAGGTCAACCCGGCGCCGGGACACATTTCCTCCCCAGTGTTGTGTGATGTCTGTCTGGACGATGCCGTTGTGACGGCAGCACTGAAGACATGTCACATTTGCAGCTCCTCTCAGGAGAAAATCAACAAGTGTTGAGCAAATTGTCCGATTTGCACCAGCAGCACGTGATCCACAAGCTTCGCAATGATTGAGTATCCCTCCTCAGCTCGACAACAACGCCGATATTCACAACTTAACCAGGCTTTGTGACCTAGGGATTCGCCTTATTCACACTCACGGTAGGTTGACATGTTAATATAAGAGTCCTATCCAATGTTGTCAGTCTAGTTCACTGTCCGTTCCTTTCCAGTGTCATTGTGTCTCAGAGTCCCGCTCCCAAACCCTCCAATAATTATTTCCAGATTAATCAAAACAACTTTCTTCTCTGAATGTTTACAATTGTAAATGTAAAAAGTTCCTAATTGACCAAGATTGAACGTAGATGGAAAACGTATCTCCCTCCCTCTCTCTCCCTCATTGCAGAATGTCACCGCGCTCAACATCTCAGAACGGTGACGTTGGAGTTGAGGAGGCGGCAGCGTGTAGAGTATTCCTGCAGTTCAGGCGCATTTGGCGTCTCGCCTTGACGTGGATGTAGAAGAGGCAGTTCAAGTTCGAATAGAATAGAATTTCAAGTTGAAATTAAGTTTCAAGTTCAAAAAAAAAAACACACATATCTGCGATGAAAATCTTCGAATGGTGATGTGCGAAGTGAGGAAGCGGCAGCATGTGCACAGTGTGCTGGCCGAGCTGCCGAACTGGGTTCAACGAGGAGGAGCCTCCGAGCTGCAGGATGGTGTGACCTCTCTGGACGTGGAGTTTTACAAGCGATTTGTTTAGTAACCGCGCCAACAAACACCAACTTACCTGATAAAGACTGACTTTATTAAAAACACCGGTGATCCATAACCCATCTGTAAAAACGTAAGTATTATTAGATAAACGCAGCCCTAGCTAGAAGCTAACCGGCTAACGTGACGCTACTGACTGTGTTGTCGCAGCACCGCGTGCGGAAGTAACGTTATTATACTATCGTATTAATAACTCGATGTTGGGTAAAACAAAAATAAATAACCCATAATCGAGACAACTGACAATTTACATGTGTAACGTTAAGCCACGTTTGTGGAGCAGAATTGTATATGTTATATATTGAACACTTGTCTACGTACTTGACTTCTATTTTATACTCATGATACGTATATTTTTATCTAGCACAATCTCTGGAGCAAAGCAGAAAGAAGCATTTTATATAAAAGTATTAACACTATACCATATTTTATCTTGTTTATTATGCTAAAATATTTGCACTACATCCACATGCCCACACTCACTTTAAACATTCACCTTTTAAAGGGGAACTATCTTATAAATGGCCTTTTCCAGTGTTTTCTAGCTATGTGGACTTATATTAATGGGATCTATGTCTCTAATTCTCAATTTGCCCAAATAGTGAAAGAAATAGTCAAATAGTTCCCCTTTAATAACATTAGCTTCAGGCACTTTTTAACACTATGTTGTCTATTTATTATAGTAAAATATTTGCACTACATCCCTACCTAATTTTTTTGCATTTTAAAAGGCTTGCATTTGTACTTTAGTTGTATATTATTGTATAGTCTTTGGTCTTTTTACTGTATGAAGCACAATCTCAGCAGGGTCATAGTTAGCCCCTTTCGTAACTGCGTGCGTAAGACCTGCTGTGGTCGGGTAACATTAGCGCTAGCTGTGAGCTAACGCACGGCTAACGTCAACACAATTGACGTATTTATTTCGCAAATGCAGTGTTTTCAAATAGCCACATTGCTGTATTTAGTGTATTCATTAGTGGGTCATATTCCTATATGTAACATATCTCATTTTATCAAAATAGAATTGACGACAAAGCTCCTGCTGTGCCGGTTTAGCGAATCATGGACCCGAAGAACACATGGCGCACAGACTTCGGTGAGTAGTGTTGTCAAAAAAAATCGATGCATATCGATTCTGAATATTTAAAACGGCCATCTACTGATGGCTCATAATATCAACAGCTGATGTAAAGTTAGTTACCCACATTCAAAACCGCTCTTAAAGAGCACCTACGGGAGAGGCTGCAATTCGAAACTGGCCACCGTAAATGTCCAAACCCCCCACCACCTCATATATAGCCGTATGTATATTAATCTCCCACCCACCCACCCACCCCCTCCTAATGTACAGTCCCCTCCCCATCATATGTATATACTCTGTCAGGATCTAGGGGTAACAGTGCTGTATATTTGAATACCGTTTATGTCACAAATGTATCAGTACTAAATACCTATATGTCCCTATGTCATGTCATGTATGTTGTGTATGTCATAAATGTCTATATGAATTGAAAATGGGGGACCCTGATGTAAACAAGACAAACGTCTTTCTCAGGTCTGCATCCCCTTAACAATTGTGTGTATTGAGCCGTACTGTATTGTACCCATTCTGCAATCTGTTAAATAAAGTTTTCATTATCATTCATTATAAAGTTTCACAATCTCAACTTGATCTAAAATGTCAAAACCTATTGTAATCCAATATCATGCAGGTCTTGACCGCATCACAGTTCTCCATATTGTCTGAACTCTGCGGATCACCACTTATTATATTTTGGCATTGTATTATTTAATAGGGGTGTGTAACGGTACGCGGATACATACTGTACCGCATCAATGTGGTCCTCCGGTACAGTACGCGCTGTGCACCGAGCGATTGCAACGGTATGGAACCTTTTTTTGCTGAACTTAAATCCCCCCGGCCCTAATATAACGTGCACAACTAACCGGATGTTGTTTGTTCATTCCACGCAGCGCGCAGCTACACTGAACGAAAGCTGTAATTCAGCATAGCATATTATTTTATTTTAAACTTTCTTTTTTTTAGTGTTTATCGCTTTTCTGGTCAAGCATGACCGACAGAAACAGGTTGAAACGGGATGTAGAGCAGGGGAAGACATTCTGATAAATGACGGCGGGTCCGGGAATCGAACTCGTGTCCACCAGATCCGTGACGAGCACGGTTTTCCCCGACGCAGAAATAGCGCCGAGATATGCGGTGAGCTACTGGAGCTCCCCAGCATAGCATATTATTAGCTTTAGTATGGCGAGTCAATACTAACTGACAAGCCAGAGCCATGTCATTGTTCAACTTTATTGCGAACATTATCACTCATTTGAAACGGCATCACCCGAATGTGAATATCACTGGTACACGGAAGAAACATATGCTAGTGAAAACCCAGCTCCCCGTTGCATTCAAGAAGCATCTCGCTATTAATTCAGACCGGGCCAAAGCAATAACAAACGCCATATGTGTTTTTTATAGCAGCAGATCTGCGACCATACTCCGTTGTCAAACACTGTTTAAGCACATGTTAAAAGTAATATAGCCCGCTACCTAGTGTAGCCGGTGTGATCTTGTCTGCGTTGTGTTTTAGTCGATTCGACCCCTGTTAAGGGATCGCCCTGAGTGGGAGTTGAACCCCGGACGCCCGCGTCACGGGCGGCATCACAGACCACTAAGCAAGAAGTGAATTCACTTCTTGCTTCCGGGTCTGGATGCCTCTGGGGAGTGAGTTTACTTGCAGTACCGCTTACCATCCACAGCCACGTCACTACTTGTACCCGTGACTGTGGATATACTGCGGTACCTCCGTTACACTAGCACTATGAATTGAAAATGGGGGACCCTGATGTAAACAAGACTAACTTCTTTCTCTGGTCTGCATCCCCTTAACAATTGTGTGTATTGAGCCGTACTGTATTGTACCCATTCTGCAATCTGTTAATAAAGTTTTCATTCATTCCCTCGTCCGTATTTCAGCCAGCAAGTCATACCACCAGCTCTGTCTGTATATAAACTAGCCCCTTTCATGACTGTGGTGCAAGCCCTGCCCCTGTATTCAAGCATCACAGTCATGAAAGGGGTTATGTATAAACAAGCACACGCTACAGTTGTCCACGACTTATCCTCCAAGGCATCTGTCTGCTATATAATAATCTTCAGATTTACTTAAGTGTTATTAGTAGGTTACAGCAGTAAGCATTAGTTTGCTCAGTCAATTATGGCCAATTCGTTTTATATTGTTTAATACAGTTAAATAAATTAAATAAATAGATGAATGAAAAGCAATTGAAAACCCACTGTACCGAAAAAATACCGAACCGTGACTTCGAAACCGAGGTACGTACCGAACCGTGGATTTTGTGTACCGTTACACCCCTATTATTTAATGATTGACACCGTCTCTTCACCAGGCTGTGAGGTGACTGAGCGCAGTATTGTGGAGTTCCACCAGCCGGTTCATGAGGGTAATTTCCACCATGAGCTCATCCTGACTCTTTACGGGCCATCACGTGCGCAGTGAGTATCTACTACACCTCTTCAAGAAACTAAGCTAGGGGGACTGTAGCCCCTTTCGTGACTGTGATGCACGGAGTGAATCCACAGTCGCTTGCTCCTCAATAGGAAACCAACGTATGTTGACCATGAAGGACTGGTTCTGGCCGAACCGCTCGTTATACAACTATCACAGAGACATGTCAAAGGTGCTCACAGTTGCACAAGGGTTTCGGACAGAGATACGGGATGGTTTGAAAGCTCGGCGTTGCTAATAAACATTTTAAATATCTTTTATAAACTGCTCAACACTGCATTATTTCCGGCATTGGCTGCCTGGTGTGATCACAGCGCATGCGCATCATGCACCCAACGCCGGAAATAATGCAGCGTACTGAGCTGTACTGTACTGTACCCATTCTGCAATCTGTTAATAAAGTGTTCAATCAATCACTTGGCCCCAGAACCTGGATAAACACTTAGATTCCCAAAAGTAGTGATAGACTGTAGGTACCCAGGTCTGTTTGACACTTCGAACATAAAGGAGATATTGAACGGCCCATTTTGTCAGTTATTTTTTCAATACGTTGCTGCGAGCTATTTGTAAAAATGATTGAACCACAGACAGCAATCGGAATACTGGCATTTCCATAACGCTTAGCTGCAGCTTTCATCTCTACAGTATATTTTCAAAAACATGAGGAAAAACTTTGCTTGAATTGTCTTTTATTATGAAAACTAAAACAGGACATTTGCATATTCTCAATGTTGCTGTCGACGACTCGACGTCGATGTACGGACTTGCTTCTTCAAACCGGGTGGACAAAGTTTACAGACAAACGTTAGATTGTTTCCGTCTGAGTCAGTACTGACTTTAACGTTAACACTTTGGGTGTCGGGAAACGCTTAAACACGTCATTCCCGGCCATGCTCAAGTTGCCGAAGACGCTTTACAGCGTCTTTAATATCAATATTTCAAAAATCTGGGATCGGATTCATATGTCCCCTCCGCTGGCCTGAGATCCACCAGGAGGACCCACTGAGCTCTCTGGCGGTTCAGGAGCGCCATCTGGTGGCCGATCGGCGCAATCGCTTAACAGGAAGTGCCGTAGAGGTTGTGCTGGACGGCCGTATTACTTCCGGGCACTCGGTACATGTTCCGGGACTCTGGCTCGTCACACTACATAGCGATCGATAATAATAATCGCCAATAACTCGATAAACAACATGATTTGGACGTATATACCATTATACAAGCTGGAGATGGACCGGGTAAATCTACATCCCATAATGATAAAATTTCTACTCTACGATGATCGCCCAACGGCGCGCGGAGACTGGGGTGAGTTTTAGCGTGTAAAGTTACCGTCTTCGATACTAACTGCTATTATCAACATTTGACCCACATTAGATGATTGGTATAACGCTGCCCACGGAATTATAAACGCCCCCTAGCCCATCCGGTCAACATCAGATGACGTGTAGTAACTTCTAGAAGTACGTCTAGTTGGAATTTTTTATATTGCGCTGATTGCCATAAAACTGTATTGCATCATCAATATAATGTATTTGGGGCTATAGATCACGTTCTGGAGAAAGCTGCAGATAGAGATGAAAACATACTTATACATTAGACCATACTTTACTATGAATATGTGAATGAAAAAGTTTAACGTTGCTACACAATGAACAATACATATAGGACTTTGAATGGGCCCTAATAATGGCAATGTAGCAATAGAATTTAAAAAGTTATAGCCCTGCAAAGAAGGGGACTTTCTCTATAGACAAATAGAGCCGGCAACCTACGGTTGATAATGAATTTAACCCATGGCAGCCAAAGTGTTAATGCTCATACGCCGACGTCTAGAGGTAGAGTCTGACTCTGAGCGAGTGCTGCTGCAGCTCTCGGCTTCGTCCGTGATACTAATGCTCGCCGATTCCGCTGTTCCACTGCTTGTTGTGAGGAGTCTGATGACGTAGCCAGGGGTGACAGGCGCGTTGCCAGATCGGGTGGTTTTTCAATTTTTTTATGAATTGCATTCATTAATTTAGATCAACGCCCAGGTAGGGCTGGGCAATATAACGATAACTATAAATATCGCGATGTATTTTAATCGATATCGGGGGGAAAAAATCTATTTTTTTGTGTGACCTGCAACAGGGCAGTTTTGAAACCAGAGACGGTGGACAGACTTGTCTTTCTTGCCTGCAACTTAAAGTAATGGCTTTGCTTGTCCAAATGACAATACTGACCAAATATTCTTTTTCTCTTGTCCATTTATTTTGTTTGCTTTCTAATTTAAAATACAGTTTGAAACCGTCTGTACACAGTAGGCTATGTGTGCTAGCAGAGCTAGTCTCCAGTCACGAGTCACGGTGGTTTGTCCACCAAAAAAGCGCCAAAAGATGGAAAAGAAACCAGCAGAGCCAGAACTGTTCAACTCCCCTGGAGCCACAGCCAGCAGAGAAGCTGGTTTACTTTAGCTTTCAAACCAGCTGTAGCCTGAGAACTGGAGTGTGAGGGGCTGTAACACTAAAGATGGCGGCAACGACAAAGAATTGCTGCAAAATAAACATCTTTTTTTGCCATATCGCCCAGCCGTACTGCAAGGTGCCAGGGTGCCGGTTGAGATGGTGCAGGGACACATGACGTACTGCCGGGTGCCAGGATGCCGGTTGAGATGGTGCAGGGACACATGACGTACTGCCAGGTGCCAGGATGCCGGTTGAGATGGTGCAGGGACACATGACTTACTGCCAGGTGCCAGGATGCCGGTTGAGATGGTGCCCGGACACATGGGCGTACTGCCGGGTGCCAGGATGCCGGTTGAGATGGTGCCCGGACACATGGCGGCGCAATGGGATCGAATGAGAAGTTAGTAGTATTCTCCTGTTTATTACACTAACTCTCAAATCCACAAAGACCTGTTAAAGGTGCTTTAGACAACATGTAGACTAATTATTTAGAGAAAATAATAATGCCTCCACAGCGTTTAGAAAGGTCAAGTTTCAAGTTTCTTTATTAGTCGTCGTACAGAAATACAGAATACTTTTGTATGAAATGCTTCTTTCTGTTTTGCTCCCGAGAGTGTGCTAGGTAAAATATATAAGTATGTAATAAGTATAAGTATAAAATAGATAGGAGTAGTAGGGAGCTGAGCGATCATGGAGTAGACGTGTTTCACATGAGCTCCCTTCTACCGTGCTGAATATACGTTTCTCCCCATTAGTCTTTATTTTATTTTTATTTGTTTTTTATCTGTTTGCTAGGTCGTCGTGTTTAGTATACATTCATCGACTTTTTTCGACTTTCTACGATGACGGGGGTGGAAACCAGAGCCATGACTGCCCCAACCAGCAAACCATCACCGCCGGGCCTGGCCGCACCGTCGCCCGTTGTCGGGGAGTTAAGCGAAGCTGTGCTCTTGGTCATGACCAAGCTACACGCAGACTCTGAGACACGCATCGCTGAAGCACAGAAGAAAGTGTTGGCGGATTTTTGTGTCAGCCTCCGTCGTGAGATATCAGAAGAAATACGGCTGGCGGTAGTACCGCTGACAGACAAGATGGAGACGATGCACGCTGTCTCCTCGGCTAATGCTAACGAACTAGCCACGCTAACGACGGAGGTATCATTACAGTGCGAGAGGATGGCGGGTCTCGAATCCGCCCTGCTGGCTAGGCAGGCTGAAGTCAACAAACTACAGTCGGCAATGGAGGAGATGCAGTCCCGGGATAGACGCCACAACGTCAGGATTGTTGGAGTACCGGAGACCAGCGGTGAAGGCCGTCTCTCTGAGACCGTGCCCGAACTGCTGCAGAAAATACTAGGGACGGACGTCCTCCCTTCGCCTCCTATCTGTGAATCGGCCTACAGAGCGGGCAGGTTTTCTCCCGGCGTGAACAAAGAGCCGAGGCCCATCATAGTCAAGCTGAACAGACTCCAGCAGAGAGAACTCATCATGCGGTCGGCTCGTACCAGAAGGGGTAATCTGAGGCTTGGCGATCACAAAGTGGCCATTTTCGAAGACTTTACACCGGAGGTTCAAGCACAGAGAGGTGAATACAAGGTGGTCCTGACTAAGCTATGGAAACTAGGCCTGAGGCCCACGTTATTCGCTCCCGCGAAATTATCTGTGTTGGAGAAGGTCGGTGGTCAGCGTTTGTTTTGGTCGTTGGCTAAAGCGAAGGAATATCTCGCGGAGATACCCGAGTCTGTTGCTTGATATCTATGGCGGGTGAGTGACTTGGCGGTTTGGGCCTATATACATTGATTAGGCCGACTATTCACAAATACTTGCTGTCATGCCCAGACATGCTAACTGCCCAATGCCCATCCAACTAGCGGGGCTTCCCAATGACTTCTGTTACTTGCTAAAGCTGACCTCATGGTCATACTTGTGTATCGCCTCTTTGGAAGCTAACGAGCTAGCTGAACAATGTACATAATAGGCTAACGTGCTATCCGGATTCATCACTAGCTTACGCGCTAGCCTCGGGCTAGCCAGCGGGCTTCGTCTATAGTCTGCGCTGAGACATTCGAGACCCGTTAATGGTTACGTATTTTGGTTGCTGTTGCTGTTCAAAGGGACATTGGTTTGCACAATTCAAGAGTGATCGAATCCCTAACTAACTTCTGGTATGCTTTTATTTTTATATCCAGGTTGTTTTGAGCTTTGGGATCCATAGTAGAAGCCAAGGTCGGTTGAATATGCATATACAATATATGATAACAGGTTGGGTCGGGTATGGCTTGCACTTCATGGCTATATGGTTATATGGCCTGCACTTTAGCCATGACCCTCTTTTCCTTTCTTTTTTCTTTCTTATTGTCGCTGTTTTTATGTCATCTGTATGCGCGATTTAAATGTGATCCGATTCTACCTTGGACTAACTGCTGATTTGCCTTAATTTTGTTTTGAATTTTCCGTGATCCATTTATGCTATAACGTTGCGACATTAATATGCAGACTCCAAGGTAGATGGTTACAGGGTTGATGCTGAGTAATTATATAATAATTATTGTCGCTGTTTTAATGGCATTTGAATGAGCAATTTAACTGTGATTCGATCCTACCTTGGACTAACTGCTCCGACCGATATCTTTATTGAAACAATGTATGATAACAGGTGGTGTCAGGTGTTGCACAATTAACCTGTGACCCGATCCTGCCTTAGACTATCGGCTGGGATGCTTTAATTTAATTTTGTTTTGAATTTTCCTATACCCTTTTAGGCTATAACAATGCGACGTTGAAGCGCAGATTCGGAAATAGTTGGCTGCAGGTTGATGTGGAGTTATTATTTAATAATGGCTATTTTTACCATTATGGTTGGGGCCAGGGCTCAGGTGGGTTTCGACCGATATCTTTATTGAATTTTATTTTTATTATTATTTGTGTTTATTGGACTAGTGGGGGTTTACTCAGGGGTTTATCTAGAGGGGGGTTGGAGTGGGGAGCGTCTTATTGATCCATGTCTCTAGTGGGAAGTGATAGGAAGATGACCATCCTCAGTGGATGGGGCATAGGGTGGGGATTGGAGAGTGGGTATAGGGGGCCTTATAATAGGACGGGGGGGTTAGGGTTTAGAGTAGAAGGAGGGGGGGTTGTAGCTGGGGTGGTATTTTTATGTACTGTTGTCTTATATGTGTGTAATTGTTCCTCCTCTGAACTCCTGGGATTGACCGTCCGGGCCCGCCGGGATCAGCACCTCTGTACTCAGCCTGGCTGCACTGGTATGTTTTCTACGCATTTATACAAGCTCGACCATGGCTAAATTGAATATTTTAATTTGGAACGCAGGAGGGCTTAACGCCCCACACAAGCGTGCCAGTGTCCTTTGGCTATTGAAGAGGAGAAATATTGACCTTGCTCTCCTTAGTGAGACGCATTTATTGGTAGGTGACGTGTCAAGACTGGCAAATCGGCAATATCACGTTATCTCCTCATCCTCAGCCGATGATAAGACGAAAGGAGTAGTCATAGTTACAAGACGTAACCTTGATATCAAAATCTTGGATGTATGGTCGGACACGGAGGGAAGGATTACTATAGCAAAAGTTGAATTCTTGCATAGGAAGATGGCTATAATAGCATTGTATGCTCCTAACACATTTGATTCAGCGTTCTATAATACAATCATGAAGAATATGTTGGAACTTAATGGATACGCTCTCATTGTGGGTGGCGATTTTAATGCGTGCTGGGATGCGGAGATGGATAGGTCCGGGCCCTCTGAAACGAGCAACCAAAAACGGGCCTCTAAGGCCCTTAGGATGTGGGCCAAAGACACGGGGCTCACAGACCTTTGGCGCTTATGCAACCCCACCCTCAAAGATTACTCTCACCTGTCAGCCAGACACAAGCTTCTCTCGAATTGACTATGCATTCGCGTCCCCTAATATGTTTGATAGTTTCGATGTCTCATTGGTTCCCTTGGCTCTCTCAGACCACAAGGGGATTTTCCTTACGGCAACCTTTGGCAGGCTCTCCGCAAGAGCTCCCAGATGGCGTTTTAATTCGACCTTGCTAAAGAACGATGACTTCTGTTCTGAGTTCAGGAGTAAACTAGCTGAATTTTTGCAGATCAACGTTGGCACAGTAGAAGACCCTAGGGTCCTGTGGAACGCATTGAAAGGATTTATCAGGGGTCATGTCACACTATTTGCCTCCAATTTGCGAAAATCCCGGTCAAAAAAGCTAGAAGGACTGGAATCATTATATGCGGAACTATACGCATCCTTGCAAACTAACTATAATGAACGACTAAACACACAACGTAAGATAGTCAAAAAAGAAATAAACTCCATACTTAAACAACAGTCTGAGTTCTTGATACATAGGACAAGACAAAATTACTATTTTCACGGCTCCAGACCTAGCCATCTATTGGCAATGAAAATACGCTCAAATGATCATTTCTCGGATATCCCCTCGATTAGGACGAGCCAGGGTGCAGTCACTACTGATTCGAAAAAGATCAATGACACTTTTAAAGAGTTTTACTCACAGTTATATAGCTCAGAGGGTAATCTTGATGACTCTAAATTTGAATCGTTCATTGGCGGGCTTGAGATACCCCACATTTCTGAGGAAGAGGCCAAGGAACTGGGGAGACCGATTACTCTCGTAGAATTGAGGGAGACGATTGTTGAAATGCAGAGGGGTAAGGCACCAGGCTGGGATGGTATTCCACCCGAAGTGTATTTAGCTTTCTGGGACCAACTGGGTCCATTGATGCTCGATATGATCAATTACGCTATCGAACAAGGGGAGTTCTCAAGAGATGTCAATATGGCGTTGATTTCTTTACTTCTCAAGAAGGACAAAGATCCCAATGATTGTGGTAGCTATAGACCCTTGAGTCTTCTCGGGGCCGATTTAAAGGTGTTTGCCAAGGTGCTGGCCCGTCGCCTGCAGAGATTTATGCCTGTATTGGTACACTGCGATCAAACTGGTTTTATCCCGGGGCGTCTGGCTGCAGATAATCTTAGGAGGCTGTTGCATGTAATCGATAACAGTAAAGACAATACAACTCCATCCACAGTTCTGTCTTTGGATGCCATGAAGGCGTTTGACAGACTTGAGTGGTCATACCTGTGGAAGGTACTTGAGGTCATGGGTCTTGGAAAGAGTTTTATTCATATGATTAAAGTCCTGTATGCCTCGCCGTCTGCGATGATACTGACAGGCAAAAACTGTTCCACACTCTTTCCAGTCTCCAGATCTTCTAGACAGGGTTGCCCTCTGAGCCCGGGACTGTTCGCGCTTTCCCTCGAACCTTTGGCCCAATTTATTAGGCAATCGGAGGACATCGTCCCCATAATGGTCAACAATACTCCACACAAAATTGCTCTCTATGCGGATGACCTGCTGATTTTCATGGACGACCCCTCCCGGTCGGCCACAAAATGATTGAGGATAATCGACGACTTTGGTAAATTGTCAGGTTTTAAGATTAACTGGAACAAATCAGCCTGCCTACCTCTTAATGAACTGGCCAAGGCGGTACGACTACCAGCTGATATCCCCATAGTAGAACATTTTAAATACTTGGGCATAGAGATATTCCCCACGCTGAACCAAACTACTAAGTACAACTTCACGGGTACTTATGATAAAATACGCCAGGATCTAGACAGGTGGTCGTCCCTTCCTAACTCCTTACAAGCCCGGGCTTCCATAATCAAAATGAACATCCTGCCTAGGATAAATTTTATTAGCTCAATGCTCCCCCTGCCCCCTCCAATAGACCACTGGCGCAAGGTACAATCGATGGTATCTAGGTTTATCTGGAATAACAAACGCCCGAGGATCAAAAGGGCTACTACTCAACGTAGAAAACAAGATGGGGGCCTCGCAATCCCTGATTTTAAACTTTATTTATGGTCCTTTTCACTGAGACCTCTGATGTGCTGGCTAGACCCTGTAGAGGCTGTATCGTGGCGCTCCTTAGAAGCGGCGGCGGTATCTCCACTAAGATTGCAGGATGTAGTGTACTCCACTGTCTCTATTTCGAAATGCCGGCTGAGGTATGGACCGATCATAACTCACGTGATCCAAACGTGGCGTAATGTACAGAGGTCGTGTGGGGTTAAATGCCCTTGGCACCTGGACTCTCCAATTTTTAATAACCAGCAATTACTTGTTGGACACAAGCCGGTTAATATTCCTCAATGGCAAAGGAGGGGAGTGCATACTCTGGAGGATATTTATGATAAGAACGGCCTCCGTGCGTTTCAGGACTTAAGAGAATTTTATGATCTTCCCGGCGAGCCCTTCTTTCTTTACATTCAACTAAGGTCAGCACTGAGGGCGCATGGCGTACCGTGGGCTCAAGCCTTGCACCCACACCCCTTCCTCAGGCTCATAGTGGACAGGACGACATCCAGAGGGTTTGTCTCCGACTTTTATACGCTCTTAATTCAATCCACGTATAAAAATTTATCATTGGATACAATCTGGCGTGTGGATATCCCGGAGTTGGACCCCGAGTTTGACTGGGATGATGTTTGGGCAAATGTGGCATTATCTTCCCGCAACCCCAATCACCAGCAAATTAATTTTAATTATATTCATAGGACCTATCTTACACCTAGGAAGCTATATGCTATGGGACTGATAACCGACTCTCTGTGCACTTTGTGCTCTCAAAAGGCCACTGGCACTTATATGCATATGTATTGGGATTGCCCACCAGTGGCCCGCTTCTGGAGGTCAATAACGGACAAACTTTCAGATCTGTGTGGCTTAACTATCCCATTCACAGCTGTTACGCTACTCCTGAACGATATAACGACACTACCCGCGTCCGTACAACTGAAAAGGGTTGTCCTAGCGGGCGTCACAGCACCGAAGAAGCTAATAGCAATGAGATGGAAGGAGCCTGAGAAGCTTACAATGATTAACTGGTCCCTAACTCTATTGGATGTGATTTATCTTGAGATATCCACAGCCCGGGTGATTGGGGTGGGGCAGGCTGGAATTGACCTATGGTTCGCAGCAGCTGAGAAGGTAAAGACCGCAGTGTGCGGCTGAGCGGGGTTGAGGTGCGTGTTCGGGTGAGTCCGGCGGTCTCTGGGGAGGGGGGGGAGGAAATGTTTTGTCTGTCTTGTCTTTTGTCTTGTCATCTTGAGTTTAGCTGGGGATATTATGGGGGGGCAGCTATTTAACTATTTCTTCACTGTTTGGCCACTTTTACACGGTCTCTGTGAGTCTATGGAACACCTCTACAGGTTTTTGTTTTTTCATGAAGGTTCATTGCTCTGTTTTCGGGTCGTGTTCTCAAAAAATGGTCCTTGTGGTGGATTGGAGATGTACGTTTTATTAATATAGGGTCACACGGCCGGGAATCGGGGCTGAACACTGGGAAAGACCATTTATTAGATAGTACCCCTTGGAATTAAAATTTAGAAGGTTGAACTCTGTTTTCTTTTCTCTTGTCTGTATAATTGTTAGTCTGTATTATTATTATTGTTTTTGTTATTTTCTTGTGAAGTTCTATGTACTGTGATTGTGGTTAATGTGTTGTCTTGTTTCATGTGAATAATAATAAAAAATTTGATCAAAAAAAAGTATAAAATAGATAGTATGTGAATATGAAACCTACTAACTACTGCTACTATCTAACACGACTAAGCACTTGTCTAAAAGCGCTGTACTAGCTAACAGTACTGCAACTAATATTACCTATTCATATACAAATGAATATAATGATTACAAAAAAAAAAAAAATACTATACTATATCTCCCTCTCCCCCTCTCTCCCTCCCCCTCCCAGCATGTGAAGAAGTGCTCTATAGACTGCGCAGGCTGCGCAACGCGATGCATATCCCTCCAGGGCTGCGGAACAACTCGGAAATGCACTACCTGGCCGGGATTTGTGCCCTAGATCGTCGCCTTATCGCCACAAACAGTAGGTTGTTTCTCAAGTTTCAAGTTTCTTTAATAGTTGTCATACAGAAGTACAGAATACTTTTATACAAAATGCTTCTTACTGTTTCGCTCCAGAGACTGTGCTAGACAAGATAAGTATGAAATAAAATAGTATAGCATGTAAAATAGAAGTAAAAATGAGGTCACAGTGTTCAGTATAGACATGTACAATGTTCGATGCAGAATAGAAGTAACTGAGTTACCATACAATATACTATGCAATGTACTAATATACAATACTATATAGTGCAGAGCAGAAATGGGATGAGGTACAATTTAGGTACAATTTACAGTAAGGTGTACGAGTTGTAGTGCAAATCCTTTACCAATAAGTGTAAAGTGTGTTTAGGTGTTCTAAAGTGTGTAAAGTGGGTGCGGCAGTGAGTTGTTTGTTTAAAGTGCGTGTGGATGTGTGTGCTGTGTGCATTTGATGCATTTGACATGTTAATATAAGAGTCCTATCCAACGTTGTCAGTCTAGTTCACTGTCCGTTCCTTTCCAGTGTCATTATGTCTCGGAGTCCGCTCCCAAACCCTCCAATAATTATTTCCAGATTAATCAAAACAATGCAATAACATTTTCTTCTCTGAATGTTTACAATTGTAAATGTAAAAAGTTCCTAATTGACCAAGATTGAACGTAGATAGAAAACATATCTCCCTCCCTCTCTCTCCCTCATTGCAGCACGTCTCTACGATGAATACCTTCAATCTTGTACGTTGGAGTTGAGGAGGCGGCGGCAGCACGTCAACACTCTGCTGACCGAGCTGCTGAACTGGGTTTAACGAGGAGCCTCCGAGCTGCCGGACCAGCAGAATGAATGTAACGGATATCTACCGCGATAGTGTGACCTCTCAACCCTTCAACCCTTCAATAATTATTTCCAGATTAATCAAAACAATGCAATAACTGGTGGGTAAGTGCGCAGCGACCAGGAAGGGGATTGGGAATTGGCATAACGACTAACATTGGGATGGGAGAAAATCGGAGGAAAAAGGAGGGGGGAAAAGATCAATAAAAAAAACAAAAAAAAACAATGCAATAACATTTTCTTCTCTGAATGTTTACAATTGTAAATCTAAAAAGTTTCTAATTGACCAAGATTGAACGTACTATTAGTATCATGATCACTGTATCATTATGATCACTACTATTAGTATCATTATGATCACTACTATTGGTATCATTATGATCACTACTATTGGTATCACCAACCCTCTAAGCTTCATGTTGATATCCAGCGCTTGTAGAAACGTTCACCAGGGTGCTTTCCTATCAGGGTGTTTCCACTCCCATTTAAATAAAAACGAACTGACTTCCTCTTCCACCTTCTGTTCTTTCAATCTACAGGAGAGAATAGACAAAAGGGGCAGGAAGCTGGTGGATTACGATTCCAGCCGACACCACTTGGAGGCGCTGCAGACTGCCAAGAAGAAAGACGACGTCAAAATGAACAAGGTCAGAAGAAAGATTACCTTATTAGTCTCCGTTCACTTATTATTTGAAGTTTGAATTTGAATTGGATTTAGGCGTACTTGATTGTGACGGTGGGTCTGTCTGTTCCTGCAGGCAGAGGAAGATATGCAAATAGCCAAAGCCATCTTCGAGGGCATCAACGGTGAACTGAAGGAGGAGCTCCCTGCTCTCTTTGACAGGTACGACGGGTCAGAGGTCAGGAAAGAGGCCGGAGGTCAGGAAAGAGACCAGAGAGCTTTGACTTAAAAAGGAGACGGGCCAATTATATCCACTTTCCCTCCCCAAAACATGTCCTCGACTGCTGCTGCTTGCTGGGCCCTCTGTGCCTTCTTGGATTTATGTTCAAATGCAAACACGGATATGTTGTTATGAAGGCTGTCATTGATTTACTTTACCGTTGTTATTCTGGACGCTGCAGTGTTTACGTTATGCGTTTTAATCCAGGACTCCTTTTCACAGGACAACAGAGTGGAGGAGTTCAAACAATTGAAATAACTCCGTTCCACGTCCAGGAAATACTTTTCAGGCTTTTATTCTTTTGCTTCATGAGACAAACAAAATACCCTTATTTAACATACACTAATATACTGATACTGATGCGTTCTTGCGTGCTTGTGTGCTTTCAATATTGCGTGTGGCACAACCGGTCCCCAATGGACAAACACGCTCACGTTCTTAGAACTATCTTGCGTGTGGTTGCGTTCTTCAATATTGCACTCTTGCATGCTTTCAATATTGCGATTTGCGTTGTTGCGGTCAAAAGAACATATGCTCTCCTAACTCTCACCCCCTCTCTCCATGAACTGTCAACCTCAGTGAACTGTCAAACGTGAAAAGGTGAATGAAATTCCATAAAAACACTCCCATTAGCGCCACGCCCCCGTGAGCACGCCCACCACCTAAAGTGACAGTACAACTAATAATACAACACAAATGGAATACTGAATGATAATAAAGAGACCTCCATGGGTCTCTTTATTATGGGGCGCCTACAATGGGTATTATGTTTCATCATGAAGGCATCAAAGGAGGGTGGGGGGTCGTTTTGTGATGCTCTGATCGTCAGCAATGGCATACGTTTTGGAGTACGTGACATATGATCGTTGCGATCGACGTGAAATCATTGTAGGATCAAAGTAGGATTGACTTCATATAGTCCTTACTTTTGCTAGGAGGTATTCCAAAATGAATATTCCAATTGTCTGATCGCGATTTCCAGTATTGATGTCCATCGGGTCCCTGACATGAAATGGGACAAACTATGCATCAAGTGTGCTGGACGTGTTCCAAGTGGCTCGAATGAAGCATTTCACTTGCCCGGGTCCCATTCTCCGCCCGGACCATATAAAATGTAACACACAGTGAGAAATAAGGTTTCAAAGGGTAGGCGATACTGCCACCTAGCAGGATTCGACCGACATTGCAATTTCGAGGTCTCAGAATGAGTCCCAATGATACACCGAGTTCCGTGAGACTGTATAGAATATTAAAATCGAATAAAAGAAAAATATTATGAAAACCAGAGTATAGTCGGGTTCTGGCGCTCAACCGCTGGCGAGATAACCCGACTATAGTCGTGATTGGTGCTGAATGTGTTAATGTGGAAGCTCAGAAATTTTTCGGGGGACGATTTTCGATTAGTAATCGCATAGTTTCCAGTGACTATCGAATAGTAATTTTGAGAGTTTTGCCCATCCCTACCAGAGCATGTGAGCGGAGCGGAGCGCTCGAAAAATCCACTCTTCGCTCTAGACGTCTGGTTCCGCTCCCATCCGCTCATGTTGGCCCGCCCCCCCAAGTCGCTCACCTTCATTTACGAATCAAGCGCTCCCCGCTCCACATCGCTCCACCGCTCGCTCAGCAGAATAAAAAAAAAATTTGGAGCATGATGTAAATTAGCTTGATTTGACCAAACTACAACAGTCGACACCCCCTGGGCCCCTTAACAATTGTTTGTATTGAGCCGTATTATAATTGTACCCATTCTGCAATGTTAAATAACGTTGTTTATCCATTCAACTAGCTCTACTAAGCGATGGTAGCTAGCCTAGCCACAATGCTATGGTCGCTGCCATTCACGTTAGCATGTAAGCTAACATCAACAACAATGGCGGAATATACTTTGGTCTAGCAGGATCTGAGTGACGGTTCACCCTTCTCATTGGTTGAAAATGGCCTTCATGTTTGTACATCGCCACCTGTTGCTTTGGCATTGTACTACATGTATATTATTACATCAGTGTTAAACCACTGTGAGCGGCCCGGAGCGGATTGGAGCGGAGGAGAACTCTCGCTCCGGACGTCGCGCCGACCCATTTTAAAACCCACTCCGTCGCTCACGTCAAAACCGCCCGCGCCGCTCACATGCCCTGATCCCTACTAGTAGCCACCTAAGTAAACATTATTTTCTTATTCCCTTTTAGGTTTCCTGATGTTCTTCTGTTGCAATGTTTGTTAATACAGTTGCTGACAGGAAACGGGGGCCAAAGCTGTTCCCCTAGAAGCCAAATAGAGAGGCGGAGTCCATCCCCTTCTGCTAAGCACCACAGGGCCCTATTTCGGCAAAGATATGAACGGTGGAATCACATTTGAATTGTGTCATGAATTACACATATGACATTTGTCAATGTAAGTGTAATTGTCAGCTAGCTAACGTTATGTTATAGCTAACGTTATGTTTTTTTATTTTTTTTTAAACATAACATATTAGACACACAAGCATTAACAGTAAACATCCAATGAAATCACCATTTGAATCTTTATAAATGTAGTTTACGAGATATATACCTAATACTTGCTATCTAATACCATACATACATATGTTCCTGCTCACTCACCCCCCCGGACCCCCACTTGGATAATCCATCCATTTCCATTCGTTTCTAACCAGGCACTACACTTTTTTTTTTTTTTTTTAATCTTTTTCCCCCTCCTTTTTCCTCCGATTTCCTCCCATCCCAATGTTAGTCGTTATGCCAATTCCCAATCCCCTTCCTGGTCGCTGCGCACTTACCCCCCACAGTCGGTCTGGGAGAGTGGAGGCTAACGTTATGTTATAGCATCAAAATCTAACGTTATGTTATAGCATCAAAAGCTATCTATAATGTTAGGCAACGTTAACTGACTTGAGAGTCAATCAAATGATCTTTTCATGGCACAACTCAAACGGGAACAAAAGTGATTTTGTTTCTCACCATTGACTACAATACATATTATCTCTGACATGTGCGGAAGGGGATGGACCTCGCCACAATAGCAACGGAATACTTCTGAAAAGGTCTATGTGCACTATATTTCTAATTCATTGCTGCATTATGTTGGTTCATTTTGTCCACCAGTCTTTTCAGATGACCGAGGCTTGTTATGATTTCTTTTCGGTTGATTGATGATCAATCAATCAATCATGGTATCTGTGTGATATCGCTGCATCCCTACTCCTCACATTTGACTTTTGTCTCGTTGGAGAACAACACTGACTGCATGTTCTTGCTCCTCGTTTCTCCAGAATGCAGCAGAGACGGACCTCCTCTTGTTCAGCTCTGACCGGACGGGCAGGATGCGCCAGTCGTTCTGTCCCAGTGAGCTGATGGTGTTCACCCCTCCCTCCCATCAAAAGATAACGAGCTGCAGAAGAGTTTTTATGTCTCCTGACTACGGGTGTAAATTAGCTCTTGCTACAACCCTGCATGTCTACATTTTGTATTCTGTACTTGATGTTCATTATCAAATCAAACCTCTTCTACTTTAAAAAATACTGCTGTCTGATCTTTCATCCATTGTTTTCTTTTTTGAATCAAATGTGTTTTTACTAAAAAAAAAATATGTCTGATTTTTATATATAAAGTGTTAACTAGTAGACTTTTACAGACGTAAATAAAGAGTTATTTTCCAAGTTATCTGGCTAATTTGCAAATCCTGCTTTGTGAAAAACTCCACTGGAAGATTATATAGCAGCACTACATAAAATAATATGTGCAGTTGTGTAGGTGCATCAGGGAGGAATAATGAATTGCAACAAGACGACTAATGTCTTGCATTAGAATAAAAGGCCCAATCGGTGTGGTTTATTCATACATTTCAGTAGATGGAAAATATACTATCTGGAATCCAGGTACTTTGGTTTACAAATATCAATATAAACAAACCAGCCAGAACATTAAGCAAATGATTTAATTTATTGATTACAAAAAAAATTAAAAAGTCAAAACGTTGATCCAAATCATTGGTTTATCATTGACCCATTAAGTCAATTCTGGGCCCTGCATTGTAGAACTTATGGCAGTTTGCTGCCTCCTGGCAGAGCCTCTGCTCCACCTCCCTGCCCAGCTGTTACGATTCCTGGAGCGTTTCGCTGGCATGTCGATGGTAGAGAGGAGTAGAACCCGATATGCAGATTTAACACAAGGAGAGGTAGTGGAGGATGAAAATAGAAGCACGAGTCGTGGATGAAAGTAATAAGCACTTTACTTTAACGTGGCAAACAATACAAAACTGACTCACTGATGAAACGGAGAAACAAAAGGTTGACAGCACACAGGACGAGGGTAACCTGAACAATGATCGAGCACAGGAGGGCAGGGCAAACGACACTAATATACACAGACTAATTGACACATGAGGGTGATTGGAAACAAGACCCAGCTGTGTGGGAAAGACTGAAACAGCCTGGGGTAACATACTGAAACATGAGGAGACTAAATAACACAGATACAGAAACGGGGAGAATACACTAGACTAGACAATGGGGCACAACAGATACACAAACGAGTGAGCATCACAGATAACACTAATAAACATAGATAAACACAAATGCAGTGGTGTAATGTTCATGAGTGGTGCTGCAAGTCCAATGACCGGGGGTGACACCCAGCAGCTGGCTGTGCTCGCAGGCTGGGAAGAACAGCTGGCTGAAGAAGCGCTGGGTCCTCTGGATCCTCAGATCACTTTCCAGGGCGTCCCCTGCCTCTTCCTCTTGCACCCCCTTTGCTGTTCCGCCCTCCTCTATGGGCCCTGGAGAGAACACGCAATAGTATTGTATACAGTAGGGAGTATTCTCCACTTTGAATTAAGAAAATTCTATCCCCCTTTTTTGTTGCATACTTTGAATAAAGAACTCTCCATGTCGTCTTGTCAATATGTTTTTTTTTTTTTTTTTGAATTGAATACTTTATTTTGACACGAATCGTATGACAAAATTTTTTTTTTTTAAAAGACAAGACAATAACAGTGTCAATAACGCAGGTCAAAAATGGATAAAACAAAGCCAAGGCTTGTTTCCATTGTGGTCCATACATGGAACATAAAAAGGCACAGAAACACAAATGGACATGTACACTGACAGGACACATTCTAAAAAAAAATTATAAAAACACCTAACCTGACAACTCATACAGTTAACTAATGTTAAAAGAAAATCCGCAAACCCTTAAAAGCAACTCATGATAAAAGAAATAAAAGCCAAGTTATGATAAAAGAGATAAAAAAAACATTTTAAGACCAATTTGAGTTGCTGCTGAGCCATGTTTTTAGGGCGGATTTAAATCCGAGAGGGGAGTTCAGGAGTTTTAAAAATGTTGGCAGGGCATTCCACATTACCGTAGCAGAGTAAAAAAATGCATCTTTCCCCATGCATGTCCTGACTCTCGGCGGGACCAGGTCCGTGGGGCTTCCTCTTGTGGCGTGTTTGTGGACATCTCCTACTTTATTAAAATAATTGACTAGGTACTTGGGGACCGTTTCTTTTAGTACTTTAAAAACCAGTAGCATTTTAAGCTGGTGTACTCTTTCTTCAACCCTAAGCCATCCCAGCCTGCTAAAGTGGGCTGGCGTTAGGTGAGTCCTAAAGTGAAGGTTGTGCAGGAGTCTCACTAGTTTGTTTTGGGAGGTCTGGAGCTTTGTCTTCATTTGTTTTGATATGTTGCTGTACCATGAAGTGCAAGCATAGTCAAAGTGACATTGGATGAGGGCTCCAGCTAGGGTCCTCAGAGCGTTCCTATTTATGAACGAGGAAATTCTAAATAAAAATTTGGTTTTTTGATTGACCTTAGTAATAACTTTTTGTGCCATTTTTTCGTTAGAAAGTTTGTTATTTAAAATAAAGCCCAGGTAGGTGACCTCCTCTTTATCCTCAATAATGTTTTCACCTACTCTAATTTTAAAACCCTGGGATTTCTTTAGGTTGGCGTTTGACCCAAAGAGTATGGCCTCTGTTTTTCCCAGATGTAGAGACAATTTATTGTCACTGAGCCAGGAGCAGATTTTTTTCATTTCACTGCTCAGGACACTTTCCACTTTAGACTTATCCCTGTCTGAGACCAGGAGTGCCGAGTCGTCAGCAAACAGGAACAGGTTGCAATCGCATGCCGATTTCATGTCATTAATATATATTAAAAACAGTTGAGGTCCCAAAATGCTTCCTTGGGGGACCCCACATGTCACTGGAAGGGACGAGGACAAGGTGCCATTGATGTCTACCACCTGTTCTCTTCCCTCCAGGTAGGACTTGACCCATTTGGCTGACTTGCTATCAAAGCCTATCGCTCTCAATTTTTCTAGTAGGATGGAATGGTTGACCGTGTCAAACGCCTTTTGCAGGTCCAACATTACCATCCCACAGTAGTTCCCCTTGTCCATCTCCCGTTTTATATAATCTGTCAGGTACAGTAAACAGGTGTCAGTGGAGTGTGATTTTCTGAAACCTGATTGGAACTGGTACAATAGTCTATGTTCAGTCAGGTAGTTGTCTATCTGCTCATATACCAGCCTCTCAATTACCTTTGATATGGAACAAAGGATAGAAACGGGGCGGTAGTTACCTGGATCTAGTTTGTTTCCTTTTTTAAATAGAGGGGTTACCCTAGCAAGCTTGAGTTCTTGCGGGATGTGACCCTGGTTGATGGAGAGGTTGGTGATATGGGCTACAATGGGAGCTATGATGGAAGCAGAGTCTCTGAGAAATCTGGTGGGAATATTGTCATGGCCTGTGGCTTTTGTTGGCTGCAGCATACTGAGCTTTTTCATAACCTCTTCAGTAGTTACTTCAGTCAATTTAAAATCATTTTCACGTACACCCAGTTCCTTATAAAAGGCCTGGATGTGCTGTATGCCATATCGGCCAGAGTGGATCGGCAGTTTGTTCACCAAAGTGGTAGCAACAGTTGTGAAGAAGGTGTTTAAACAATTTGCCACGCTCAATTTGTCAGAGATGATCGTGTTATCTATTTTCAGATTGAGATTTGTGGTTTTAGTCTTGAGTCTATTATTGTGACCCAGTGTTTTTAAAGACTTCCACAGTTTTTGAGGATTATTTTTATTTTCCTCAATTTTTTCGTTAAAATAGTTCAGTTTTGCTTTTTTGATCATATTGGTTACTCCATTTCTTAGTGTTTTACATGTCTCAAAGAGCTGTTCATTTTTAGTTTTTCTGTATTTAGAGAAGCTCTCATTTCTCACACTGATGGCTTTTAGAATCTCGGCAGTGACCCAGGGCTCTGTTCTGGCTTTGACCCTGGTCACCTTTGAGGGTGCAAGCGTGTCAATAACTGAAAGGAAGGTGGTTTTAAAGCATGACCAAGCTTTTTCTGTCGATGTGCAGTTTAGTACATTTGTCCAATCTACTTTGTCCAGAGCTGTTTTTAAGGCTTCACTTGTGTAGTTTTTCAGAGATCTGAATCTGATTGTGTTGTGACAATTTATTACAGGTCTGTGAATTTTACGAGTGCAGAAAATGATGTGATGGTCACTTAGACTGCATTCTATCACGCCACTTCTAGAGATCTTGGTCTGGTCTGATGTCAGAATTAGATCAATGATGGTTTGTGTGGAAGAGCAGACTCTTGTGACTTGAGTGATCAGCTGATTTAAGTCATGTATGTTGCAGTAATTTCTGAATGATTTAAAGATTGGTGCAAGAGTGTTGGTATTAAAATCTCCAATCAAAATCACCTCAGATTTACAAAGATCCACTGAGCTCTCTTCCAGTAAATCATAAAATGAATTTTGAGTTGGAGGTCTGTAGAGGACACCGATTAAGAGAGGTTTTGTTTTAGGAAAAATTATATCAAGCCACACTGCTTCGATATCATTGTGATTTAAAGTTTAAATATGATATACATGTATTTGTCATAAAACTGATCATGTCTACATCTACTGACGTGTCGGAATGTAAATGGGTGATCATACACATGTGTCCATTATGCCATAACTGTCAAAATACAAACAAACGTAAAATATAATAGAAAACAAAATGTACATGTGCATTCTGTTCACAAATGACATACAAATCTTTAATAACTTTCGTTCTCGTGATCTTTTCTACATTTGTTCTACTCATTGCCATGTAATTGCTGTCAACAAAAAAGCAATTTACCCTAAAAAAAAACAACTATATATATTTATTAGGACTGGGACTTTATCGCATTAATTTTGATTAATTAACTACAGAGAATTAAAAGTAAAAAGAATGTATGCATTTAATCACATGATGATTTTTCTTTATTGTGTAAGAATGTTATCTTTCAAAGGAGACCAGACTCATGCATATAAAGTATAAAAAATCACAAATAACTTTTCTTAGTCTGGTTTGTTCATAAACAAATTTAAAGAGAAATTGAGATCAATCAAGAGTTTTTTTCCCAATGATCAACTGTTATGGAATGTACTTGAAAGTACTGCGTTTTACTTTTACCTTGAAAGTGCTTGAGTTTACAAAAGGTGCTTTGCTCTATATATATATATTATTCCTAAAATTGCTGCACTTTGTTAAAAATTGCATTCATCTGTTGGTCTGTGTAGTAGCCAATACAGGATTGCTGCATAAACGTATATAATGTATATGCATTGATTCACTCGTATACCAAAATGTATTTGAATTGAACATCTTTGCTTTTCGCATCAAATATTGATATGCGATTAAAATGTGCTTAATTTTGATTAATTAACTATAAAGTCTCGAATTAATTCGATTAAGATTTTTAATCGAGGGGCGCTCCAGTAGCACACCACATAGCGCGAGTCACGAAGCGGTTGTCCCGGGTTCGTTTCCCAGTTCCGGCGACCATTTGCCGCATGTCTTCCCTACCTCTCCTCCCGTTCTCCCTCTCCCTCTATCGGTCCTGCGTGGCCAGAAAAAGCTGAAAATTCTATAAATAAAAGTAAAAAAAGATATATTTTTTTAATCGAGTCCCACCACTAATATTAATGTCTTGTCGCTCAAATCTATATTGTTTGACAGTGGTAATGAAAGTAGAGTAGTGAGCACCCACCTGTATTTGAAGGGTTGCTAGCCAGTTTAGCCTCCGGCGCTAACGGGTTGCTCACAGTAGTGGCACCGGGACCGGGCTGCTCCTGAAGGGGCTCGTCCTCTCTCCTCTCAGTGGCGGCACCATGGCAAGGGGTAGGATTTTGGCACAACAGCGGCACCGGGCTCGCCCTTCTCTGGGAAATTGTTGCGGTGGTGCCGCTTTGCTGGCATGATGTGGTGGAACAGTGTAGAACGGAGAGGTATAATAACAGGAAACAGGAGACGGCGTAGTGATGAATAATAAAGGTCTTTACTTAAAACAACAAACACGACTGACAACAACGGTAACAATTAAACAATGAACCAGCAAGTGACTGCTGGCCCACAACACCTGATATACAGACACTGATTAGAGACAGAGGCTAATACAAACAGGATACAGGTGTGGTAGACAGAAACAACAGAACACAGAGCACACTGGGAAAACAATAACAATTGAACAACCAGACTAAAACATATTTACAAAACACAGACAGGGGAACACAAGTCTAACAAAGTGGAGACAACAACGACAACAGACAATAAACATAAATGGCAATAAATAATAATAATCAGGTGAGTGAGCTGATGCCAGATCTGCATCAGCCCACCGGTTGGCAATGTTGTATTTTGAAGGGGTGTATGGAAGGGTGTCCTCGGGAGAGGAGGGCAAGGCATCGCTGGACTTTACCGTCTGAGCAGAATCAGAAAGGTCTTTATTGCCAAGTAGTTTTCACATACAAATAATTTGATTTGGTTTGTTTTTGGTGCGACATTGACGGACAGACAATTATGGTAGAATAAAAAATTTTATGGAATATAAACTAAATCAACATAGAAGCACAATAGAATAGAATAGAATATAAAAATAGGAATAGAGGAGGAAATAAAGTAAATGATTTAACAACAAAGACACTGGAACCCATGGCATGTTTCAGCAGTGTTGGGACAGTTTACCACACGTTGTTTCTATATGTGACCAACCTCTGGTGACTTGGGGCTGGAGACGTCAGGAGAGACGGGGGATTTCACTGGAGCTGCAGCCTGAAATCAAGACAATCCCTTGAGAGCCACAGTTTCACCCTTTATCTTTATGCCAGGGCTGAATGATTTGATTTCCATTAGAAATGCTTGACACTAGTTTGTACGTAATGCGGTATAATCAATCGGTCCCGTCTCACTCAGTGCTTGGCATTCGTATGCGGTCACTTCATTGTAAAGCGCTTCGACTAGTACTGGTCCTAGACCAGCTATAGACATGCAGTCATACGGCCTTGCCACAGGGTTGGGTTTGCTCTTGACCCCGTGATTCTGGGGGCAGTAACGAGGTTGTTCCTTCCGTTCGTTCCCGGGTGGCATGCGGGTTGTGCGTGTGTGTAGTCGTGGGGTCAAGCCACGGTCTGCTCACCCTGTGCGTTGAGTTGCTTGAGTGCCTCTTCGCACGGTCGGATCAGTCTCCCTCCCGTTAGGGAGGGTCGGGGGGGCTCGGTCCTCCCCGATCTGATGGTTGTGGGGGGCCTCAGCGGGGTACATTTGTCGGGCTATGGCTCTCGCTCAGCCTCCCTTGTGCAAGTGTGATGCTGAGCGAGATCCATTACGAAATAGAACGTTAGGTTATGGCTATAACCAAGTTCTATGAGTAATGGTGACGCCGCTGCGGCCCTTGATCTCGCCTTGTGGTGAAAGCTTGGGAAGGAGGCGAGTAGGTGACCACACACCTGCTTATGAAGGTAAGCGGATGGGGGTGTGGTCAGACGAATGTTGGGATGTAAAGGTACATGGTGGAATTTTGTATTCAGTGCACGTGCACGAAGTGAAGTACAGTGCAAGTGTGATGCTGAGCGTCACCATTACTCATAGAACTTGGTTATAGCCATAACCTAACGTTATTTGTTCATGTCAGGTTTATCATAATAAACATAAAACATAAAGTTTTGGCATTTGTGTTTGGTAGATTATTTCTCTGTTGTAACAATGCTTCTTGGCAATACATTTTATACCGTTGGAAAGCCTGTTTATTTACCTTTTAAATGGTGCCCCATTTGTGGGATGGGGAACATGCATTTGTGGGATGAGCAGCACAGCTGAGTATGTGGGTTCAAACTGTTTATTCTGCAGTTGCTATTGACTCATTTGGTGGATTGGATGATTGAAGTCTATCAGTAACAAGGAAGAAACTAGACATATTGGCAATTTTACAATTTATGAATTTAACAGTCAGGAGCCTCAGTAGCGTGTGGAAGAACCATACACGGTGTTCAGGGAAGCAGATTGGATATCTAAAATCTGGTTTGATTTAGTTCTAACATTTTGAGTAATAGTGTTTTGTATACAAAAAATATGAAATGGAGTGAGATTGAGAAACACGATTTTCATTTATTAAAATATATGTATACTACAGAGCTCTAATTATTTATTTTATATAATACACAGCTTGATTCTTTTTTATTTCAAAGCCATAAACAATTAGCAGTAGCCATACAATACCACCAGTTAAACTGAGAAAGAGAGAATGAGGGGAGAATTGTCTATAGTTTTAAATTCCGACACTGTATTGAAGGTATCTTTCTTCTTATCATTTTCAATTCTATATTGAGACTGTTACACTCCTAATTCTCTGTATGTTTTTCATTACAATGAAACAAGGGGTCATAGTAGGGGCCATAAATTAGGTATGGCAGAAGGAATATACTCTTTGGTGTTAATCAATGAACTGAAATATGAATTAAGTGCAAAACGGCAATCTCAATCGCAATGTCTGTCTTGTGCTTAATTTTATTCTATACTGAGCATTTGCTTGATATGAAATTCCACTGTATGGATTACAACTGGATGGCTTTTACAGTAGCATATTCTTTGCTAAACACATCTAGCATAATGTATCCATATTAAAAAGTGCTCTAATGATGCAAACAGTGCATATTTGTGTTTTTGTGTGTACGGGAGTGTATATAAAAAGGGGAAAACATCTAGAATCATAGAATTTTAAACTATCACATTTACAGTAGTACTGTGTGTTTGTTTGTACAGCATTAGCAAATAACCAAGTAGTAAACTATTCCATTGACTGTGAACAGTATGATTTGATGATTTCAGTTTAAACAGTATTACTTCTAACATAGGAAAGCCCAAGCACTTTGCAAAGGCAGGTGTACAGTATATGACCTGCCTCTTCGTACATTAGTAAAGTCTCATTGGGGGGAATGACCAGCACTCAGGGCTTGGAAGGGAAGGAAGAGAAGGGCCTCTGTCGAGCCTGTAATATGGGGGATGATGCATGATATCTGTGTGGTGGGACCTGGGGAGTGGGCTGGTCGGAGGCCGATTGGAAAGGGAGAAAGGGTGAAGCTGGTTTCTCACTCGACAATGTTGAACTTGAGCAGAGGAGGAAGGATAAAATTGCTGCTTATCAAGTTCAAATGGATCTTGCTCCTGAGGCATTTGCCTAGTATCTGTTGGATGTCTATCTGGCAGCCCTGCTAGGTAGTGTAAGGGGTACCTGCTGCTCTCGTGATACCGAGGCCCAATGCTTCTTTCTCTCTGGTTAAAAAAGCCATTTTTAGAACAATCCAACCTAGGTGATTCTCTAATTGTGTCCTTGTTGAAACCATCATCCAACAGCCGAGGTGGAGAAACTTGAGCACCCCAGTGTGAGGTGAGATGGGGGCTGGGCAAGTGATAGCGTGATGAAGCCCCAGAGGGCTGAAAGTCCACGAAAGATTGAGAGGGTAGCAGAAAATCATCAAAGATATCCGGGACCTTCTCCACACTGGAGCTTGTCATCCATTCCATAGCCTTGAAAGAAGAGATTGGAGAAAATGTAAATCAATTTAATTCAACTGATCATGAAAACATTTGAAAAGGAATCATGGATAACAGTTCACAGTACTTAAATTCAATATAACTAATGAACGGTGGTGTAAAGGGTTCTCACCTGGTCAGGGCTCTGGTGTGACTGGAGCGGGGACAGCCAGGTGGGAGGCTGCTGCTTCCTCCTCCTCTTAAGGGATGCCGTTTTCTCAGTGTCAAAAAATGACTGATTCCCATTACCCATTTGAAAAGCAGTTTTAAATGGATCTGTGAGTAGGTGACAGGGATTGAAATGTGTTATTTTTTATTGTGTATGTACAAGGTCCACTCTAGTAGACACATACATGTAGATTTTCAGAAGGAAACGTGGGCCTAAACAGATAGTAGCCTACTTATTATTTTAATTTCTTTACAGTTTTGCGATGCACTTGGATTCTATTGAAAATCTATGTGTTAAAAAGGATACGTTAGGATTTTCTGACAGTAAATTGTATGAAATACGTGTCAGTAGTGTAGTCAATACATAAACATTAGCTAACTTACAGAGTCCGGTGGTCGGAGTTCTGGCCGGGTTCCGCGCGAACATGGAGCAAACAGGGTCTCAAAACAAAAAAAGGTTAATCCACAGTTCCACTTCCACACCACAACATGTAGACAAAGGTTTTAACCATCCACAACAGGAAACAGCGGTCCTCCCACATTTCCTATGCTTGATTCTTCTCTCAGACCCGTGGTGTCTAGTGGTGCCTTCAAATGGGGCATATGAATGACCTATTGTTGTAGCATTCACAAGTTTGTAAGTGGACATTTTCTGAAAGATCCAAGTTCAAGTGTTATGACATTGTGATGACATTTCTAAAACTAACCCATGGAAATACATTTTACAGTGGAATTATTGTAGTTTTAGTTGTGTATGGTTTGTATTAGTAATTTTATAATATATCTGCGGTTAATGTTGATATTACCAATGGTCATCTTTTTCCTCTGTCATTATAGATAGATAGATAGATAGATAGATAGATAGATAGATAGATAGATAGATAGATAGATAGATAGATAGATAGATAGATAGATAGATAGATAGATAGATAGATAGATAGATAGATAGATAGATAGATAGATACAGTAGATAGATAGATAGATAGATAGGGATGACTGCTTTTTTCCTGTTGTGGATGGTTACAACTTTTGTCTGCATGTTGTGGTGTGGTGTGTTTTGAGACCCCATTTGCTACCCGTCTGAAACTCCCTGGTTTGCTCGGAACCAAAACAAATCCGAACTATCCCTTTAATGTAGAGGTGTTGGTGCACTGATACTGACATCATTATTGGATAGGATTGGATCAGGCCCGACATCAGGCTAAAATACTCTGAAATAAAAGATTTAAAAAAAAAAAGAAAAAGATATCTAACCCTAACCGTACTGTCATGCACTTGTCCTAATAAACAAACCTACACTGTAGCACTCAACACTTTGATGAACATTGTTACTCAGCTGATAGAGTTGTGCCCTTCCTGATGACTTGTCGTACAGAACTTGTAAGTCGCTTTGGATAAAAGCGTCAGCTAAATGACTAAATGTAAAATACTGTTATGGTTTGTAACCGACCCCAATCGCACAACACAAGACAGGTATGATGGTTTGCCAAGAAACAGATATTTATTTAGAACAGGGAAAAAGGGCACTGTCCCTTTAAGGGAGAAAACACAAAACACTGGAATAACACAAGAGGGGAAGGTAAAGTGCCTTTAAGAGGCGGGCAGGAAAAGGGAACACTATGGGAAGGTAAGGGAACGCCTAAGGGAAGGTTAAGGGAACGCCTAGGGAACAGAGGAACTAGAGACTAGGAGAACTAGGGAAAGAGGACTAGGGACTAGGAGAACTAGGGAAAGAGGACTAGGGACTAGGAGAACTAGGGATAGAGGACTAGGGACTAGGTGGAACTAGAAGGGGAGAACTTGGGACAGAGGGGACTGAGGCCCGCGGAGGCGGGCTGGGGTACAGGGAGGAACTGGGGACAGAGAACCGCGGAGGCGGGCTGGGGACAGGGAGGAACTGGGGACTGGTGGGAAAACATCTGGGCCGCTCTGCAGAACAGAGGAGAGGGTTAATATTCAAAGGGAACAAACAGAGCAGATGCAGAACAGTCCAAATAACAAAGTAACAAAGTAAATACTATCTTCGTGTGAACAAACACACAGTGGGAGATGTAATGTCCAAAATAATATCCACGAGAGAACAAAACAGAGTGGGAGATGAAATGTCCAAACTAATAACTAAGTGAGAACTAAAGGAGGCAATACGCTGGGTGAGTGACATCACAATCAAAACTCACCCAGGCGTATGCGTAATGGTGCAGGAACAGCAGCGGGACGAGGGCAAGGGGCATTACGCTGAGTGAGTGACATCACAATCAAAACTCACCCAGGCGTATGCGTAAAGGTACCGGGACAGCAGCGGGAACGGGGGCAAGAGGCATTACGCTGAGTGAGTGACATCACAATCAAAACTCACCCAGGCGTATGCGTAAAGGTACAGGGACAGCAGCGGGAACGGGGGCAAGGGCACTACGCTGAGTGAGTGACATCACAATCAAAACTCACCCAGGCGTATGCGTAAAGGTACAGGGACTGCAGCGGGAACGGGGGCAAGGGCACTACGCTGGGTGAGTGACATCACAATCAAAACTCACCCAGGCGTAAGCGTAATGGTACAGGGACAGCAGCGGGGCGAGGGCATCGCCACCGGGTGGCTGGCTGTCCGAGCCGAGGGACAGAGTGCTGGAACAGTGGCGGTGGCGAGGGTGTCGTCCACCGGGTAGCCGCTGTCGGAGCCGAGGAACAGAGTGCGCGCCACACCTTGGTGTGCGCGTCGGAACAGTGGCGGTGGCGAGGGTGTCGTCCACCGGGTAGCCGCTGTCGGAGCCGAGGAACAGAGTGCGCGCCACACCTTGGTGTGCGCGTCGGAACAGTGGCGGTGGCGAGGGTGTCGTCCACCGGGTAGCCGCTGTCGGAGCCGAGGAACAGAGTGCGCGCCACACCTTGGTGTGCGCGTCGGAACAGTGGCGGTGGCGAGGGTGTCGTCCACCGGGTAGCCGCTGTCGGAGCCGAGGAACAGAGTGCGCGCCACACCTTGGTGTGCGCGTCGGAACCGAGAGACGCATCTGGTGCGTCTGCGTGGAGGAGTGTGCCAAGCAGGAAGGTCTGGAAGATGCGCGTCGGCGCGCTGAGGTCTGGAGAGCGTGCCAAGCTCGAAGGTCTGGAAGATGCGCGTCTGTGCGCAGGTACGGAGGAGCGTGCCAAGCTCGAAGGTCTGGATGATGCGCGTCTGTGCGCTGGTACGGAGGAGCGTGCCAAGCTCGAAGGTCTGGAAGATGCGCGTCTGTGCGCTGGTACGGAGGAGCGTGCCAAGCTCGAAGGTCTGAAGTGGAACACTGGAATACCTCCCGTAGAGGATTAGAGAGCGCAGTACAGTGTCTCCCTCCAGGCAAACGGCGGCAGGTGGCGAAGGCTTGAGCGCATCTGGCGCGCTGGTCTGGAGTGGAACACTGGAATACCTCCCGTAGAGAATTAGAGAGCGCAGTACAATGTCTCCCTCCAGGCAAACGGCGACAGGTGGCCAAAGCCCTTGAAGATGCGCGTTGCGCGCTGGTGACTGGAGAGCGTGCCAAGCCCGAGGGTCCGGGAGATGCGCGTTGGTCTAGATGTGCGTCAGGACGAACAGCTGCGCTGGGGTCTGCAGTGGAACGCTGGGGTGCCTCCCGTGGAAGTTACAGGGAGCGCAGAACAGTCTCCTCCACAGGCTACGGCGACAGCAGACGAAGGCTGGAGCAAAACATCTCAAGGCTGGAGAAATCCATATACAGCATTGGTAGACCAGAGGATCTCCCGAAAGAGTCTAGATGTTAGAGAATATGACTCAGCATGAATACAACACGACCCCACGCCGAAACGAGGGGAAGAGCCCTGGTATTTAAAGCCCACAGGGGAACTAATTAGCCTGCCACCACAGGTGCGAGAGGTAATTGATAATAGTCCAGGTGTGGCCACTGAGAGTAAACGAGAGTAAAGAACGAGAGGGTGGGGGCTAGAGAGAGTGAGTGAGAAGGGAATTTCTAACAGTAGGCTTTAAAGAAACAGAGAAAGGTGGTGAGCAGCGGGCAAAACCTCACAGTACCCCCCCCTCAACGGGAGCCACCTGGCGACCCAAAACAAATACAGACAGAGTGGCAGGGGGCAAAACAAGAGGTACTGGCCAAGCCAGCAGGGGAAGCCACCACAAGAGTGGGGCTAGCAAAAGAAACAGGGTCGCCGAGGGGTAACTAGGGTAGCAGAGGGGCAACTGGGGGAACTGGTCTAGAGGAACTGGGTCTAGAGAACTAGTCTAGCGAACTGGGCAAGAGAACTGGTCTAGAGAACTGGTTTAGAGAACTGGTCTAGAAAACTGGTCTAGAGAACTGGTCTAGAGGAACTGGTCTAGAGGAACTGAGGGGCAAGCAGGGTAGCTAAGGGGTAACCATGGAAGCACCGGGAAAGGGCTAGCAGAGGGAAGGTTAGCTGCCAGGGCACTGATAGCTACAGGGCCTATGCTAGCTGTACTGCTACATCAACATAGAGGCTGCGCAAGCTGCCGGAGCCAGGCTAGCAGAGGGAAAGGGTAGCTGCCAGGGCACTGATAGCTACAGGGCCTATGCTAGCTGTACTGCTACATCAACATAGAGGCTGCGCTAGCTGCCGGAGCTAGGCTGGCAGACAGGGCTGGACCAGCATGAGAGCACAAGCTAGCTGGAAGGACAGTCCTAGCTGTGTGAGATAAACTGACCTTGCTAGCTGAAAGGGCAGTCCTAGCAGTGGGAAAAACTACACAAAAAAGTGGAGGCCATGCAGAGGGACCGGGTTAGCTGCTTGGGCCTGGCTAGCTACAGGGCCTATGCCAGCTGCAAGGCTGCATTAACATAGAGGCTGTGCTAGCAGCCGGGGCAAAGCCAGCAGACAGGGGCTCTGCTGAGGGACTGGGTTAGCCGCCAGGGCATGGCTAGCTACAGGGCCTATGCCAGCAGCAAGGGCTGCATAAACATAGAGGCTGTGCTAGCAGCCGGGGCTAAGCTAGCAGACAGGGGCTCTGCTGAGGGACTGGGTTAGCTGCCAGGGCATGGCTAGCTACAGGGGGGTCAAACAGGGCAAAACGGGAAGCAAACAGGGGAGCTAACCGGGGAGACTAACAAGCTAAACAGGGGAGTAACAGGCTAACAAGGGAGCTAAACAGGACTAACAAGGAAGCTAAACTGGGCTAACAGGGAAGCTAACAGGGCTAACAGGGGAGCTAGAGGGGAGACTAACAAGCTAACAGGGGAGCTAACAGGGCTAACAGGGGAGCTAGAGGGAACAAGAAAAAAAAAGGCAAACTCAACATACACCGTCTGTGCTGGCTGGGGTCGTCGATTTGGTGGGGTCGTACTGTTATGGTTTGTAACCGACCCCAATCGCACAACACAAGACAGGTATGATGGTTTGCCAAGAAACAGATATTTATTTAGAACAGGGAAAAAGGGCACTGTCCCTTTAAGGGAGAAAACACAAAACACTGGAATAACACAAGAGGGGAAGGTAAAGTGCCTTTAAGAGGCGGGCAGGAAAAGGGAACACTATGGGAAGGTAAGGGAACGCCTAAGGGAAGGTTAAGGGAACGCCTAGGGAACAGAGGAACTAGAGACTAGGAGAACTAGGGAAAGAGGACTAGGGACTAGGAGAACTAGGGAAAGAGGACTAGGGACTAGGAGAACTAGGGATAGAGGACTAGGGACTAGGTGGAACTAGAAGGGGAGAACTTGGGACAGAGGGGACTGAGGCCCGCGGAGGCGGGCTGGGGTACAGGGAGGAACTGGGGACAGAGAACCGCGGAGGCGGGCTGGGGACAGGGAGGAACTGGGGACTGGTGGGAAAACATCTGGGCCGCTCTGCAGAACAGAGGAGAGGGTTAATATTCAAAGGGAACAAACAGAGCAGATGCAGAACAGTCCAAATAACAAAGTAACAAAGTAAATACTATCTTCGTGTGAACAAACACACAGTGGGAGATGAAATGTCCAAAATAATATCCACGAGAGAACAAAACAGAGTGGGAGATGAAATGTCCAAACTAATAACTAAGTGAGAACTAAAGGAGGCAATACGCTGGGTGAGTGACATCACAATCAAAACTCACCCAGGCGTATGCGTAATGGTGCAGGAACAGCAGCGGGACGAGGGCAAGGGGCATTACGCTGAGTGAGTGACATCACAATCAAAACTCACCCAGGCGTATGCGTAAAGGTACCGGGACAGCAGCGGGAACGGGGGCAAGAGGCATTACGCTGAGTGAGTGACATCACAATCAAAACTCACCCAGGCGTATGCGTAAAGGTACAGGGACAGCAGCGGGAACGGGGGCAAGGGCACTACGCTGAGTGAGTGACATCACAATCAAAACTCACCCAGGCGTATGCGTAAAGGTACAGGGACTGCAGCGGGAACGGGGGCAAGGGCACTACGCTGGGTGAGTGACATCACAATCAAAACTCACCCAGGCGTAAGCGTAATGGTACAGGGACAGCAGCGGGGCGAGGGCATCGCCACCGGGTGGCTGGCTGTCCGAGCCGAGGGACAGAGTGCTGGAACAGTGGCGGTGGCGAGGGTGTCGTCCACCGGGTAGCCGCTGTCGGAGCCGAGGAACAGAGTGCGCGCCACACCTTGGTGTGCGCGTCGGAACAGTGGCGGTGGCGAGGGTGTCGTCCACCGGGTAGCCGCTGTCGGAGCCGAGGAACAGAGTGCGCGCCACACCTTGGTGTGCGCGTCGGAACAGTGGCGGTGGCGAGGGTGTCGTCCACCGGGTAGCCGCTGTCGGAGCCGAGGAACAGAGTGCGCGCCACACCTTGGTGTGCGCGTCGGAACAGTGGCGGTGGCGAGGGTGTCGTCCACCGGGTAGCCGCTGTCGGAGCCGAGGAACAGAGTGCGCGCCACACCTTGGTGTGCGCGTCGGAACCGAGAGACGCATCTGGTGCGTCTGCGTGGAGGAGTGTGCCAAGCAGGAAGGTCTGGAAGATGCGCGTCGGCGCGCTGAGGTCTGGAGAGCGTGCCAAGCTCGAAGGTCTGGAAGATGCGCGTCTGTGCGCAGGTACGGAGGAGCGTGCCAAGCTCGAAGGTCTGGATGATGCGCGTCTGTGCGCTGGTACGGAGGAGCGTGCCAAGCTCGAAGGTCTGGAAGATGCGCGTCTGTGCGCTGGTACGGAGGAGCGTGCCAAGCTCGAAGGTCTGAAGTGGAACACTGGAATACCTCCCGTAGAGGATTAGAGAGCGCAGTACAGTGTCTCCCTCCAGGCAAACGGCGGCAGGTGGCGAAGGCTTGAGCGCATCTGGCGCGCTGGTCTGGAGTGGAACACTGGAATACCTCCCGTAGAGAATTAGAGAGCGCAGTACAATGTCTCCCTCCAGGCAAACGGCGACAGGTGGCCAAAGCCCTTGAAGATGCGCGTTGCGCGCTGGTGACTGGAGAGCGTGCCAAGCCCGAGGGTCCGGGAGATGCGCGTTGGTCTAGATGTGCGTCAGGACGAACAGCTGCGCTGGGGTCTGCAGTGGAACGCTGGGGTGCCTCCCGTGGAAGTTACAGGGAGCGCAGAACAGTCTCCTCCACAGGCTACGGCGACAGCAGACGAAGGCTGGAGCAAAACATCTCAAGGCTGGAGAAATCCATATACAGCATTGGTAGACCAGAGGATCTCCCGAAAGAGTCTAGATGTTAGAGAATATGACTCAGCATGAATACAACACGACCCCACGCCGAAACGAGGGGAAGAGCCCTGGTATTTAAAGCCCACAGGGGAACTAATTAGCCTGCCACCACAGGTGCGAGAGGTAATTGATAATAGTCCAGGTGTGGCCACTGAGAGTAAACGAGAGTAAAGAACGAGAGGGTGGGGGCTAGAGAGAGTGAGTGAGAAGGGAATTTCTAACAGTAGGCTTTAAAGAAACAGAGAAAGGTGGTGAGCAGCGGGCAAAACCTCACAAATACTCCACAGATACCAAAAACTGAGTACTTTAAGCACAATGTTATTTTATGATAATGAAATGATGTGTGTCTAACGGTTATATTAGAAAATAATGAAGTCGCTGTAATAAATGGTCAATTATCAAGCAAAGGTAGGCCTACTTGGCATTGTGAGTACAACAAAAATGAAATAATATGGATTGACATCAATACTGTTGGCCTGAAATACAGGGTTGAGTAGAGTTGATGACCATATCAAAATATGGAATGGTTGAAGGAGAAATAAATAAACTATTACATCATACATACTGACGTATTTAGTTGATTAGAACTGCTAGTTGACTAATCAGTAATTCTTTGTGATCAGACCTTTTCAGTTGTAGTTGAGCCATTTGTATGTTGTTTTTTCAAGCTGAATGTGTTCTTTCCTAGAAAATTATAAGTAAGTATGGTACCCAACGATTTAAAGAGATCCTCTGAATAATGGGAATTGGGAAATAATTTTACACATTTAAATCAACTACCCATAATCGATTAGGTGACAATGTGCCTTTAACTATTAGTCAACAAAGAATTTCTTAAATTCAGAACAGCTCTAATACATACTCATTCATCTTTCCTCACAGACCTACTGTTAGTTAACATAATAACCTTTAACAGCCAACCATACAGTGATCTTAGCCAGGGAACAAAATAAGTACCCGCCAACCGCCAATGGCGCGCAGATTTAAGGTTTGGCGACTAACAATGAGAGGTCTGCCCGCCACCTGGCGTGTAGTTCATATCGATACTCTTATTTTGAAAAAAATCCTGTGCGGGTCTCATTTCCGCCCCAAGCGCAGCTCCAGTCATAATAGGCTTGTTCGAGATGGGATAGGCGGACACAGATCTGCGCAGGTTTTACTACGGCCTTGCCAAACGCGTTGCATGACGGTTAGAATGTTGTCCGACTTGCTCTGAAAATCTGACGAGACGAGGCGCAGAACTCTCGCGGGAGCGAGCCACGCACAGCCTTCAGAGCGAGGCTCCACAGTACCTCTCACTCGGCTGCTCCCGGCTGGGAAGCGACTTGCTACGGTCGCGCAAAGCACCTATTGGCTCAGAAAAGTGATTATGAGGCTGGTTATGAGACGTTTGATTGATTGATTGATTGATTGAAAACTTTATTATGTTATGCGTTATCATCATATCATCATGATACACTTCAAGCTGTCAGACACACACATACACACATGCGTCGTCTGTTTTGCCTCAATACTGTATATATAATTCTGTTTTGCCTCAATATACACAGTATACATATATATTGATGCAAAACAGAATTATTCAGCAGTGTGTTGTGTGTGCGTGCGGCCAGGAGTGTGCAACAAGATGGTATACATTATGGTATATGAATAGTATATTCCACTATAGCAGTATATGGTGTGCTGTACATTTGAATCTGATCTAATTTTGCACACGGCCATCGCATTATAATGAGCTGGACAGGTGTGTAATGTGTGTGTGGTGACGTGAAAGCGTATCTGCCATGCGAGACTAGGCAAGAGGCTCTCGTGAAATCGAAAGTGTCCGCCTTTTTAACTCCTCCCCCGGCTTCACTCGGCTACTCTCGGCTACTAGTCGAGGCAAACCGAAATCCATCTCGAACAAGCCTAATATCTATGGCTCCGTCAGCTAGCAACGTTCGGTTCATATGATACTCTTATTTTGAAAAAACCCTGTGGCAACTCGACGAGTCATATCCGCCCAGTCCGTGCTATTGTCTGCGGCGCAGGTCGGTCAAGCAGAGGAGCAGCGCTACACAGCAGTGCGGCTATTTTGCGATCCGAAATAAGTCTGTGGTGTTTTTTTTCTCTCACAACGGGTCAAATGCATCTAACACGCTTTGCATCGTCGCCATTCCTTTATGCCCACATCGCCCGAAATGAACGTTACATTAGCGTAAGCTAACAAGCTAATCCTGATCAGAGGCAGAGCCATAGAGAACAGCAGACAGTGTGGACTGGGGAAAGGGTGTGTGTGTGTGCGTGCGTTTGGAAAGACGACAAAGTCAGTCAGGAGTATTATTATAGTAAACTGAGGATTACTGAGGATGGACAGATAATGTTGATATTCAAATATAAAAAAGTTTTGAGAGGAGTGGAAGTTTGAAGACAGACTAGACTACAATATGATGCAGGGGTGGTGAGTTGAAACAGTGTGAATGAATGAAAACTTTATTTAACAGAATGCAGAATGGGTACAAACAATACAGTACGGCTCAATACACACAATTGTTAAGGGGATGCACTGATGCAGACCAGAGAAAGACTTTCGTCTCGTTTACATCAGGGTCCCCCATTGTGTGTCCCAACCGACCCCACTTCTATGTTTCAATAAATTATTTGCATTTAAAACTATTAACGCTGACTCATTCCTTCAGTCCACTCAGAATTATGCTAATATTCCTTATTTTGTTTATGATATTAATTGAAAATAGCATATGAGAGTATTATAGTAATAATAACACATGGCGATATACTAAAAAGCTATTTATAATTTTTGGCTGGTAAAAAATCTGCCTGGCTGGTAAGTCAAAAAGTTAAGTTTGTTCCACCAACATATTTCAGTGTGTCTGTCTAAAACCAGTGTATGATAATCTGAATGCCATACAGCCTGCACTGCTTACCTGTAGGCCACTCACCAGTGGTATCCATAAGGAATCGTCCCATGTCCTGCCCCTGGCCTGGCCTCGTAGGACCAGTGCCAAAGCTGAGGTGTCGTTGCACAGTAAGTAGATTATCCTGAAGCAGGGGGCCATGTCTTTCCCTCAGAGCCTGCAACAGCACCTCCCTGCTCTCCTCCACCAAATTTCTTCTGCTTAGAAGTGGCAGCTGAAGCGAACAACTCAAACGTGCTGCCACTTTACTGACAGAGTTGGACATGTTGTCAAGACCACTTCTCTGCTGTGTGTCAGAGCTCTCACTGGTTGCAACTATGGGTGAGCTGGAAAACGTAAGTGGGTTTGGGTTTGGGCTAGCACCACAGGTCTGTGTTTCATGGTGTTGAGGAACCTGGTTCTTAGGGGTGCACTCAGGATTATGGGAATACATTTGCCCCATTATCTTCTCATTCACTAGCCTCATATGTTTCTTTTTTCTACTAGGAGTCAGCAGTAACTCTCTCTCCATTCCAGATACAACAGGCTTGGCTTTCTTACTTTTAGTCGTCAATACACGAGAGGGGCAGTCCATAAATGAGATGACATTATCAATTTCAGATGAAAGATCTAGCTGGTGAGACGGTCCTTGTCCTGGTGTGATAAGTGATCCCTGGCTGTTAGACTGAAAGGTTGAATTGTCTTTCTCCTGGGTCTTTGTGTTATGTGTAATCAAGTCTGCTTTATTTTCATTTAGCGCACCCTCAGTATTATCAGCAACCACAGCATCACTACTGGAGCAATGAGAGGGATGAGAAGAGGTTGGAAAAGGATTGAAGGCGGTCATCTTTTTTTTCTGTGCCATTTTTGGCTCTCCAAGCCATTCCAGCTTCCTCTGCTCACTTATCAAGCGCTCAACATCGAGGGACTTCGCCTCATGGTTGAATAGGCCGTGGTGCCCTATCAGACGGCTGTCTGTGATTATGCTGGGCTCCTGGGCAGTAGGAAAGACTTGAGCATCCGTCTCATTTCTCCTTGAAGTGCAATGAGAGTTACTTAGGCAGCAGCTATGAAAATGTGCCTTTTCTTTGCTGCTTTGGTGATGTGATTGGCTATTTGACTTTCCTCGCCCACAACCTAGCATCTGGCTCCTTTCCTTGCGTGTCCTCCGTCGTTTCATCTTCTGATTATGGCTGTACTGTCCATCCATGTTATTATGAAGGCTTGAACACTTGCAGATTGTGGTGATTGGGTAACCCTTTTTTTCCTGTAGACTTAGGTTGTACATTTTGCTTGTGGGTTTGCTTGTGGGTTCTGGCAAGTGGATGGCTCATGATGAACTGGATGGTAAAAAGTCAAGAAATGTATCATATATGTGTGAGAGGGGAAATGGTAGTCAAAGGTAATGCACCTTAAGGAACTAACACCACTTCACTGAGGACTGTATTTGTATGTGCAAATCTGGTATGTCATAATTAAATATATAGATGTAGCAGTACTGTCTATCTGTATGTCATGTATGTCATATATGTTACGATGAATTGAAAATGGGGGACCCTGATGTAAACAAGACGAAAGTCTTTCAATTCAATCCCCTTAACAATTGTATGTATTGAGCTGTACTGTACTGTAACTGTACCCATTCTGCAATCTGTTAATAAAGTTTTCAATCAATCAATCAATCACTAACGTTAATTAGATTAAACAGTAAGACACTTACGCATATCTGTAGCTACGGTTAGCTTACCGCTAATTACGTGGACTAATGTTAACTAACGGCTGTGTCCTGTGTGGACAGCAACGTCCAGCTGAACTTGATGCACATGTAAAGAAAAAAAAAGTATGCTCAAGTCTATTTAGTTAACGCTAATTGAACCTGTCCACAACAGCATATCATATAATACAAATAAAAGTAAACTTCCTGTCAGCATATTACGTTTTATTATTGACTACCAATGCATATCAACATTATTGCAACGCTCACCCAAAAAAATCGTACAGTTGGTTCTCGTTACATTCAGAAGGCATCACTGGGCAACACACACCTCCGGTGATGATGGGATTCTGGCAACAGTATGCAGCTGCAGAGCCGCAGAGCCAGCGGCGCTCTCATGTCCGGCGGTCTGGGGGTCTGGGGACCTGAGAGCGCCGCTGGCTCTGCGGCTCTGCGGCTGCATGCTTCTCGATTCTGGACCGCAGCGTGGACTCTCATGAACACACGTAAAGGGCGCTTCCACTGTCATCGTCAAGGAGGTAAATGTTTGTATACATTCTATTTGTATTACGTTGAATTGATTGTTATAATTTAGTTTTTGTGCTGAACACGATTATATAATACGGATAGATACTAGCTAAATGTCAAGCAATATTAATATCAATGCCAAAATGTGTGTACAACACACACCATACGTTTTACATGTCCCCCCATATTGCTCAATGGTAGATCCCGCTGTGGAGACATTTCAGGAACTGAATGACAGGAGCCAACATTACGGTATTTTGGTATGGTCTTTATTGCCTATATACTATATATTTGACAATGTACGGAGATAATGAGGGTTTTACATTTTAATAGACAATAGTAGTGTACTTATGTCATGACAATATCTTGCTTGTTGGGTTTCTTGTACATGTCAATTGACTGTTTTAGCTAGCAAAACGTCACGTTACATCTCGTGGTTCTGCAATCTCCGCACCCAAACTGATACAGAAAAGCATTCGCTTGCACATTTTTTAGTCTAATTCGATGCACCTTGTTGTGGGGTTGCAGAAAGTCATTATTAACGCTACTGTTTTCTCAACACAGACACCATTTCGCCGTTTAGCCTAGTGAATGATGAGTGCAGAAGACTCGAACCCCGCTGCCACACCCACTCCTTGTTTGGACACCCAGGGAGATGGACGATGGATGTCTTTGGTCAGTGTGTATAATATTATTATCATTCGGAGTTGTCCCACTGTTTGTTGCGGTACACACTGTTATGTTATAATAATATTATATTTATCATAATTAATCGGTCTGGAATTTTATTTAAGTGTTCGTTTTGGGGCTATTATGATGTCATGCATGTACAAACAGTACTGTATTTGCAAATCTGGTATGTCATAAATGTATAGATGTAGCAGTACTGTCTATCTGTATGTCATATATGTTACGATGAATTGAAAATGGGGGACCCTGATGGAAACAAGACACAAGTGTTTCTCTGGTCTGCATCCCCTTAACAATTGTGTGTATTGAGCCGTACTGTATTGTACCCATTCTGCAATCTGTTAAATAAAGTTTTCATTCATTCATTCATTCATTCATTCGTTCGTTCGTTCATTCATTCATTCATTCATTCTTGCATGTTGTGCCTGATCAGTAGATGTCAGTAGAATGCAACTTGTCTTTTTCATGTGTGTAATAATCTCTGTCCTTACTCTAATTCTCTACAGCACAACGGCTTTGTGTCTGACAGCAAAGACAAGGAACCCGATGTCCTTTTTGTCGGAGACTCTCTTGTTCAACTTATGCATCAGTTTGGGGTAACCCTTACATTTGATACTTTGTTTGAACTCTGTGATACATGGCAGATACTTTCACTTGTATGTAGTGTTGTTACACACCAGAAGTATGACTTTTAAATGATACCTTCCTAAAATATCTTAACTCATTCAGCGCCGGGGTTAGTCGGGGGGCCCTGTGGTCGCATTGCCAAACGTTAAGGCCCGTCACCATAACACATTTTGCTGGGCGATTAATTGTCCCAGAAATTATTGCGATAAGTGATATTATTGCGCTTTTGAGAGATTTTTTTTGCTACAATGATGACAAAAGTGCTTGCTTTCAAAATAATGTTTATTTAAGAAACCGGGAAACACATTTGTGTGTATATGCAGGCTATATAATGCATTATTAACAGGTGTTTCAGGTCTAAATGGCTTAGTACTGTTGACATTACACTGCTTGTAGTAGTAAATCAAATAGCATATTTCTTTAAATAGAATTACAAAAAATTATCACTAAAGTACTATCTGTTGCAGCTGCACACTTTTCCATAAAAATAGCATATTTGGATAAGTGTGACCATTTCTCAAACTGAAAATCATGTATTTTTTTTTTAAATACAGAAAAGGATCACTAAAGTGCTATCTGTTGCAGCTGCACTGTTCTCCATAAAAATAGCATATTTTGATAAGTTTGACCATTTCTCAAAAACAGAAAATCATGTATTTTTTTTAGTGCTGTCAAACGATTAAAATATTTAACTCGATTAATCGCATGATTGTCCATAGTTAACTAGCGATTAATCGCAAATTAATCGCATTTTTATTTTTTTATTTTTTTTTATACCTTAAACAGATCTTTTTCAAGTTCCAAGTTTTAATACTCTTATCAACATGCGAGTCAACAAATGCTTGCTTTGTGCAGCCATTTAACACAAAAGGTTGACCCTCATGCATTGCAAATTTGCATAAAATTCAAAACAGAGTGATGCACAAAATAACTTAAAAGAAAATAATAATTTAAAACAATGAATAAAGTGTGCATGAAATAATAGGGGAAAGAAAACGTTAGGAACTTGTTACATTCACACACACAAGGGCTGATTAATCACACACCCCCCTCTCTCCCTCACACACACACTCTCCCAGCTCTTTTTCTCTTTTGCCCCTTCCTCATCTCTCTCACCCCCCTCTCTCTATATCTCACACACACACACACACACACACACACACACACACACACACACACACACACACACACACACACACACACACACACTTCAGAAACCAAACATAGTATCAATGAGAGCATCAATAATACACCTGAGTGAAGTCTAGTAAAATTATTTTTTTTTTTTTAGTTAATCTTGAGTTAAAAAATGTGTGGCATTAATAGAATCGGGAGTTAACGCGATATTAACGCGATATATTTGACAGCCTTAATTTTTTTTAAATACAGAAAATGATCACCAAGTTACCATTTCTCAAAAAATATAAATAAATACAGAAAATAAGCACTCGTTCACTCAGTGGACATTTCTAGCTCAATGCGAGGTCTGCTGCTGCTGGCTAATAATACGGTCAATACGCAGGGAGATCTTTGACAAGGCAACACGCATGTCATCCTCAAGGCTCAACTTGGCCCTATATTTTGTTTTCAGAGCTGTCATGGATGAAAAGCCAGCTTCACACAGATATGTGGTGCTGAATGGTATCAACACCTTAACTGCTGCATCATGAGATACTTGGTACTCAGCACCACACTCTGAAACTAGCTCTCCAGGTGGTATCAGATGAGATTTCAATGAGTTCTTCCAAGAGTTTGGATGGAGATGTGTCAGGAAGCTTTGTCTCAATGTTGTCTGTAAAGTTTTTTTTTATCCAGAGTAACTTGGTGATCCCTTTCTGTGTTTTATTAAATAATGATTTTCAGATTTTGAGAAATGGTCAAACTTATCCTAATATGGTATTTTCATGGAAAACAGTGCAGCTGCAACATATAGCACTTTAGTGATAATTTTCTGTAATCAAAAAAGAATTAAAAAAAAAACTGGTATTTTCATGGAAAACAGTGCAGCTGCAACAGATATTCACATTGAACACTAAAAACGGTTATCAGCCCGATCAGTATGAAAGCATTGCAGGATCAAGCAAAAATTTACATCAAATCGCCCTTACCTATGGCCGGGAGTAATCCAAAAAGAATATTCCAATTGTTTGATCACCATCTGGTATATCTAATGTCGACGGCATAATTCACCGCAACATATGGATCGGAGATATTTGACGCGCTTCGATGGAACCGGGACAACCGTTTGCCTCGCCCAACAAGGAAAAATGAAACCCGAGACCTGGGGCAGTCCCACAGACAAAGATACAAGTGTAGAAAGGGTGCTCGATACCGCCGTCTAGCGTGATGCGGCCGGTATTGCACTTTTACATTCTCATGAGGATTCCCCATGTTAACCCAGAGTCCGTGCGCCTGTAATGAATAGAAATATAGAATAAAAGAAATAACGAGTATACTTGTTGTTGGCGTTCAACGATTGGCGCCCAATAACGAGTATACTCGTCGATGGCGGGGAATGAGTTAATACCGATACTGAAACAATACCACAGCAAAAACCTAAAACATCAGGAAAAGTAATGGAATAATAATATATTAGATGGCAGTCCTGACATGACATAAATAAATGGATAAAACAATTAACAACAGGATAGGTATGTACATGTTTGAGCTGTTTTATTAATTGTACAATTGATTAATACTGTATTATTGTATACATTTACTTGAACTTGTACCGGATCTCCTCTCTGGTAAACAAGAATACCCTGAAGACTTAACAGGAGCACTCATTCAAGGGTACTACGACTATGCTTGCACCTCATGGTACCAAAGCACCTCAAAGACACTAAAAACAAGATTACAAACATCTCAAAACAAACTGGTCAGACTACTGCTTGACCTGACTCCTAAAACCCACCTCACCCCTGCCCATTTTGACAACCTAGGATGGCTTAGAGTAGACGACAGAGTACAGCAGCTTGCAATGGGCCTGGTCTACAAGATACACTACACCACTAAGGTACCCATGTACATGTCGAAATGCTTCCCAAAGGTCAGTGAATACCACGACCACAACACCAGAGGGAGTTCCACAAATCATGTTCAACCTAGATTCGGCACAAACAAGGGACTAAACACGTTTAGCAATTATGCCACATCGATGTGGAACACCCTACCCACAGCCGTAAAAAAATTTGAATCCCTACCCACCTTCAAAACCGCTCTCAAAGAGCACCTACGGGAGGCTGCAATTCAAAACTGGCCCCTGTAAATATCCAACTAGGGGTGGGAATCGCCAGTTCCATCACGATACGATACGATATTGATTCTTTGGACAACGATACGATATTTTCCGATATCACAAAGTCTGCCTCGATACGATTCGATTCAGGTGCCTTCGATCGATATGAGACGATATTATATGCCCATTTAACACAATCAGTAACATTTAAAACAAAAAAAGGCAATGGAAATATCATGACATTTTCATTTTTGATCTCTTCCAGACATTTAAATGAAAAACAATCTATTGTTTTTAATACAAATCCTATCACAGTGCTGTATTTTGGCTGGAAAAGGCATATTGGGAGTCAGAAGGTGCAGTACCAGCCAGATCCTGTTAGTGGGGCTATCTCGAGAATGCAGTAACCCCCCCTCCTTCCCAGTCCCTAGTGGACCTCTGCTGCTCTCTCTATCAGTTTAGCTTAGTTAGCTTACGCTAACGCAACGTTAATTTCGGTATTTAACGCGACGTGGGCATAAAGGAATGGCGAGGATGGAAAGCATGTTAGATGCATTTGACCCCTTGTGGGGGAAAAAAACAACAGTCACTTATTTCGGGCAAAATAGGCGGACTCTGAAGCAATGTTGTCTAACGTCTAAACACGCTGAGCTGCGCTGAGCTACTGTTGTTGTTGCAGCCAGCCGGGCAGATATGCTCACGAGGGGATTTTCAAAATAAGAGTATCGCAATATGAATCGATCTTTTTACGTTGCATCGATCCTATTTGATCATTGATAATAGATTGATATATCGATCTGGATCGATGTGTTGTCCCACCCCTACACCCAACCCCTTCCAATGTACAGTTTCTTCCCCCTCAAATGTATATACTCTTTTTTAGAAACTGTCTCTTAAACAGTACTGTATATTTGTATATCTTGTATGACATAAATGTCTGGATGTAACCGTACTGTTTATCTGTTGTGTATGTCATAAATGTTACGATTAATTGAAAATGGGGGACCCTGATGTAAACAAGACGAAAGTCTTTCTCTGGTCTGCATCCCCTTAACACTTTCAGTGCCCAGCAGGGGGCGCACATTTAGTGCTTGAATGCCCACCATCCACTTCAATGTTAGCATTAATATCGCCTAATCTATATTTTAAATTATGTGTCTAATCTGCCCGTCGCTTATCAATGACTCATTTTCCAGTCAACATTGTCGAAGCGGATTGTTTCTTTATCGGTCCATTTCCGTTTTATAGCATTTTGAAAAGCCCTCATTTTCAAGGGGAAAAAAATAATCCCTGTACTGTAATATTCTAGAACGTTGTAATTTTTCGGCCTATTTATGAATCGTTTTCAAATAAATGCTAGATTATCGATAGTATATGTGTACGTATGCACGTTGGTGCCGCGAGCTGAAAATCGATTCTCTTAGTTCCTGATCGCTCGCACAGTCAAACAGCCATATCACATATAGGGGAAAAGCTTATATCTCCGTGAAAACAGGTCTGATTATCCTAAGACTGGTAAAATAGATTCCTTACCTGAGATCAGATGGTATCCAAATGGATTATTCCAATTCCTGATCGCCATTCCAAAAATCGATCCTTTTATTGATCCAACGGGTATACTGTAAAACACATATTACACGCTGTGCTGAGAGTCCACAATGAATCTGATCGGCTCCGGTTACATGCGTGAGAAGTAAAATGTGGATTCCGGAGTTTTTTTTTCTCATCCATTTTCATTGAGTCCAATCCAAAAGGGTGCATTACCATCTGGGAGACGATAGGGGGCGCTTTTTTCACATCTGAGCGCCTGGTGGAGCTGGTTTACCAACGGTAGACTCGGTTGATGAAATATGAATTCAGAATAAAAAAAAATTCACGAGAATTCTCGTGATGGGCATTCAAAGTGTTAACGATTGTGTGTATTGAGCCGTACTGTATTGTACCCATTCTGCAATCTGTTAATAAAGTTTTCAATCAATCAATCAAACTAGGAATCTGGGATTTAGCCATCGTAGTTTGTCTTACCTTGAAAGGTCAAGAAGGTTTCTTGGGAAAAGTGATATGTTTACACTGCACATAAAGGCTAGGGATGTGCCTGCTGGTTCCCACTATTTGCTTCATTATCACAGCTGAACATTAACACTTTGGATGCCAGCCACGCGTTTTGTCGTTAGTTCATGCCGACCGTTGAGTTCCCGCCAACGACATATATCGTTTGTTTGCCGTATTTTTTTTTATTGCCGGTTTGAATTCATATTTCATCAATCAAGCCTCGGGTTAGTGCTGCAGAGTCTCTCTGAGCTCAATTGGGAAGATACTGCCCCCTATCGTCTCTCCCTGTGGTACTGCACCCCATTAGTTTAGACTGATGCAGGGGGAGTGGTCAGTTTCCTCATTTTATTTTTCCCTCAAGGCATCTGAAGAATCTATTGTGCTCACCGGCCCGGAAAACGTGTGGATTATGTATTTACAGGACTCAACACTAATCAATAAGCGTGATAGATATTTGCAATGGCGATCAGGAATTGGAATAATCTTTTTGGATAACATCTGATCTCAGGTAAGGAATCTATTTTACCAGTCTTAGGATAATCAGACCTGTTTTCACGGAGATATAAGCTTTTTCCCTGTGTGTCTGTGATCGCTGATGAGGAAATGAGAGAATCGATTTTTCAGCCCGCCTCTATAGCGTGCTGAGAAACACATATACTATCGATAATCTAGCGTTTATTTGAAAACTATTCATAAATAGGCTGAAAATTACAACGTTTGTGTATTCTAGAATATTCCAGTAAATGCCTTTTATCACGGAATCTTTATATTTTCCTTGAAAACGAGGGCTTTTCAAAATGCTATCAAACGAAAATGAACCGATAAAAAAACAATCCGTTTCGACAATGTTGACCGCAAACAAGTCATTGATAAACGACGGGCAGATTAGACACATAGCCATAAATTAAGAGAGAGAATAATGCGTTCACAACGCTATCATTGAAGTGGGTGCTGGCATTCAACAGGGTTTTCAATGTTAAATGGCCGGCACTGAAAGTGTTAACATAGACTAAAACTAACTTTTGATCTCCCGGGCAACGGTACGTCATGTAATGAGCATTAGCCAACTAATGTTAGTGCAGCCTACCTACTCCTAGCTGTTGGGAATATCTATAGCTGAGACCGCCACGCACCACTCGCATTTACTGCGAAATTACTGACAATGTCTGCCCTGCAACAGTGAAATACGGCTCTTATTAAAACACTGCCACTCTTAAACCAGTACTAATAAAATGGAGTATTGTACTGTTTTTAATCGCAGGGTATTGTGATACCTTTCTAGTATTGATTTACCATATGCAGCACTGCTTGTACCAGTAGTTCACCTGGACATTTGCCGTTAGTCTGAGGGAATTGTGATGCTTGTTCAGTTTTCATTATCAGCAGCATGTGACTTTCTTGGGCCCCATGTCTTGTCATTTTGTAGGTATGGCGAGAGATGTTCTCTCCTCTCCATGCCCTCAACTTTGGGGTGGGTGGGGATGCGACACAACACGTACTATGGAGACTGAGCAATGGGGAGTTAGAGCACATCAGCCCAAAGGTAAATTCAGAGGCACTATAGGCCTGTTTTATTTAATAATTAAAAAAGTTTAAGTTATTGATGATTTAATGGAATGATACACCTACATATTAGACTAATCATAGTTTTCCTTTTTGAAGTACTGGAATACCAAACGTATCGATATATTGACCTGATTTACTTTATGTACTCCTGTGTTGTGTCCAGATTGTCGTACTATGGGCAGGCACCAATAATCATGGTCACACTGCAGAACAGGTCTGTGGAGGCCTCATGGCCATTGTCCAAGTCATCAAGGACCGGCTGCCCCATGCCCGCACCATCATACTGGTAGGTCTTTCTGTCATCCTTTTAATCACACCAACAGCTATGTTTCTGTATCGGGGGACATTTTGACATGGGGTGTCAGAGGTTTGGTTGGCTTTGATAATAGTGATAAATGTCTCCTTTTGATCTGTTTCCCCAGGGCATTCTGCCCAGGGGTAAGATGCCCAACCCTCTGCGGGAGAGGAATGCCAGGGTCAACAAGCTGGTCCAGGAGGCTGTGTCCTCTCTCCCTCATGCCTTCCAGCTCGATGTGGACCCTGGCTTTGTCCACTCTGACGGAAGCATTTCCCACCAGGACATGTATGACTACCTCCACCTGACCCCCCTGGGCTACCAGGGCGTGTGCCAAGCCATACATGACCGCCTGGTGACCATGCTGGAGAAGAAGCCGGCCGAGAACTGAGAACTGGCGACTAACCACACATGTGTGCGGACTGACCGCCTCAAAAGACCAACTCACAGACTAAACGCACTACTGCAGTGGTCCCCATCCCTGTTCCTGGTGAGCATCATGTTGTGTTATTACCTTGTCAAGAAGACCTTGGTTAATGGGTTGAAATCAAATATTTACCGAAGTAAGTTTGGTACAACTCCTCTCCATGTCCAGGGTTCATGACCACTGCTGCTATTCTTGGGACCATAAACTCTTTTGCGTTCATGCTGCAGTCGCAAGTTAGATGTGATGCACTATATACCAGGATATGTCTGGTAAAACTAAGGTATAGAATATTATGAGAACTGCCCTCACATATTTAGTAAGAAATCTCTTAAGACCAATGGTTTTGATTCGTCAGATCTAATACCATACATTTATTTGCAATTTTAGTTTATTCTCCCTGCTGTGACTTAATTTGTACATTGAACTTTACGTAACTTTACATTACGTTCAAATGACCAAATATTTTGTTTTTGTTTGTCCAAATGGTGAGTTGCTTGGAAAGATGGAAAAATGTATCTGTTTTCGCTGTATTTCGATTGTAATGTTGATATTTGATAATTGTTTTACTTTTGCTCCTTGCTGCAATTAATCCTGTGTTATAGAGTAAGGGTTGTGATGTGAACAAATTTGTTTTGCTGCCAAGATGTGATACTTTATGTATTTGAGTGTGTTGTTGTATGGGTATATCTGTTGCCGCTTGTGCTTCAAGTTCAATCTCCTATAAAACGTAATGGTCTATTAGACCCCTGTCAAGGCTTACTTCACTGTTAAACTGCTTATGAACTTCTTGAATGAGGATTGTGTTACTGACCTCGAGTGATGCTTCAGGGATGGCTGGTTCTGTGACGTGTAGAATGCATTAAACACAAAGCCAAAACAATGGTGGGCATTCCTTATTGCTTGTTGACATTAATTCAGCTTATTGTGGAAGCATTCAAGCCGGTCATTGATGCAGATGGATTTCTCTTGGTCAAGGTTATTGCAGTTTTACGATGAACCTTTTCAGGTGTTCAATCTCAAACGAGGACTGTACTTTGAGAACTGACCATACTAATGAAGTTAGAATGGCAACTGGTCTTATAAGGACTTATTTTTTCGGTTAGTTCTGTTTGTATTTCTGTTTGTATTTTTCATCAAGTTTTTCTTTCTATTTTTCAGTTTAAACTCTTGGTTTTGTGATTTTTATTTAGCTGAAACATCCTGGGTCTGGGTGCAAGAAATGAAATATTTAGTTGAACTACTTTTAAGAATTCACATACAGTACAGTATGTTCTCCTTGTGAGAGTCCTCCAATCAGTGATGTCACTGGGATGTCATAGACGGCTGCTCCATAGACAGTGAAGGGAGCGCTGACTTTATGAGGCCTTGCACCCAAATCAGGTTTTTATTCTAGTATTGCTATAATGTGAACTAGCATTAAAAAAGAAAAAAACGGCAAAGGAAAAGAACACCCCTCCCCCCACCCCCGTATGTAAGATATGGAAATTGGATATTATTGGCATTTGTTAGCATTGCTAGTGGAGGTCAATAAGTAATGTCTCTTAAAAGGCACATTCCAAACAGCTTCATAACATATATATTATGATTATAATATAGACTACATATAGATTATTAGAGGATTTATCGTAAATGTGATTCGTCATAAATGCGTGTCCCTACTGACTTCCACCACCCGGATTGCTAACAAACGCAGGATTGCTCAAACAATCATTTTCCACTTCCCATATCTCCAGAACCAAAACGATGGACTGAAATGACTCCCAGATCACGATAAATCCTTAAAAACCTGAAATATTCCTGCCGTGAACACAGTTCATGATGATTCCTTCTTAAAAAAATCTGAAATATTCCTGTCATGAATTGGGGGGGGGGGGGTTATGAAAATGTATTCTTCTTAAAGCACTATTGTCAAAGAAAGCCCGTTTCCAGGTCCAGCTGCTCTGTGGTTTCAGTGTTTGGTTCTGGAGCACAGCCCGCCTCCAGGACCGGTCGGTGGGAAGGTTGTCCTGCTTGCCTCAGGGTGCCACTGAACCCACTGCTATTACTGGTGTTGTCCTATATGTGTCAGACTTACAGTACTACTTAAAGCAGGGGTCTCAAACTCGCGGCCTGCGGGCCAATTGCGGCCCGCTGGATGATATTTTGCGGCCCCCCAGATGATTTCCAAAAAAATAAAAAATAAAAAATAAAAATAAGATATATATTTTTTTCAGTCATGTCATCACAAACACTGGCATTTAAAGGGTACAGACACCAGAATGCAGGAAATGAAGTCTTTGTAACAAGAAATGTCCTGGTGGGGGACCCCCGCTTAAAAAGTGGCCTGACTGGGGCTATATTTTGCACTATATTTCCTGGCCTGAATGATTTCCCCAGTCCGGCCCTGGTGGTTAAAAGCCTCCAATGCTTATTAGTGTGTGTGCGTTTGAACGTTTGCATGTTTCAACCATACATTTCCATAAAAATAAAAATAAATACATGAAACCCTTTTTGTGTGGAATATTTGATGCGGCCCAGCCTCACCCAGACTCTACCTCCAGCGGCCCCCAGGTAAATTGAGTTTGAGACCCCTGACTTAAAGGAACATGGCAACATTTGGGGAAATTAGCTTACCGTCTTCTCCAGAGAGAGAGACAAGAAGATAGAGAGACCAGTTTCCTCTCCGTGCGTTCAGTAGAAAGCTATCTGGCTGCACGTTAGCCTAGCTTAGCACAATGAATGGAAGCGGACAGTGATGGTTAGCCGGGAGAGTTGTTAGTTGGACAATGCCTATAGGCTACCAGTCACTGTCTGCTTCCATTCATTGTGCTAAGCTAGGCTAACGTGCAGCCAGATAGCTTTCTATACTGAACGCACAGAGAGGAAACTGGTATCCATCTTCTTGTCGTTGCTCTGGAGAAGACGGTAAGCTAATACACACAAATGTTGGCGTGTTCCTTTAAGTTGTTTGTTTTTCCAAGTTCAGTGACCTTTCATTTCTCTCTGTCGTTATGTATTCCGAACGCACCTTACGTGAGATGTAATGTAATGTAAATGTAATGTGATGTAATGTAAAGAGCTCCTATTGAGCTAATGTTAACATCTGCCTCGTGTTTTATCATTTTTATTTCCTTCTTCCAGTTCGGTCTTTCAGAGACAACGTGTTACTTCCGATTGATTTTATGGTCAGTAAGGTCAGTGAAGCCATTACATTCAGCACAACAACCATCTACAATCATTTATTCCTTATTTATCCATGAGAATAAATTATGTAAAGGATTTTGACAACAAAAGTCTTCGGACTACCGATTCGTCGGTTGTTTTTGATGCATGTCCATAACTTTCATTAATGTCCGTTTATCTGTGTTATTGTTTTAGGGAATCATTAAAAGATGAATTTATACTGTACCAAGGCGGAGCGCTGTGTCCCATTGGACAAGAGTGTGGTGTAACTGTATGTGGGATGTGACGTAACTGACGTAATCTGAAACCCTGTCCTCTTTTCTTGATCCTCCAATCACAACTGTTGCTTCCCTAGGATGAAGGATAGAGGGTGGGGTTTGAGATAGGTCCACTGCTGTATGGTCTCTCTCTCTATGACCCCCCCTCTACCCCCCCCCCTCTCTCTCACACAAATACACACATACTAGGGGTGTAAAGGTACACGTATCCGTACCGAACAAGTTTCAGTGTGTACCGTACCGTACCGAACGGCTGTGTAGTCGTGTACCGAACGAATACAACGGTATGTTAACCACTATAACAACCGCCCACCGGGGGCTGTTTTTTTCCACAATCGAATATAATAATTATTATTATAATAATTTTTTTTACAAGTCGATTATTAATTTCAATATAGAATATATGTCGACAGCCCTCTACAAGTACAATTAGTTACTGCAAACTTTCCCCCCACTGTACCGAAAACACGTACCGAACCTCGACTTCAAAACCGAGGTACGTACCGTACCGTGGTTTTTGTGTACCGTACTACCGTTACACCCCTAACGCACACTGTAACCGGACAAATAAGGACGACATGTTAATTAATTTGATCCAAAATGTATATATTTGTTAATCCTCATCAATACATTCTAGGATGGAGAGCCACAGCCGGTAGGCCTGTACACACCATGTGTTGTAGGAGTGGTGTAGGTTCGAGGCCACACACACACACACACACACACGGTGTGTACCTGACACCCGGGTGCAGCTCTTCTCATCCGAGAGCAATTTCACAACAACAATCAAAAAAAGAGAATTTCTCTCTCCAGACATTCGACACATAGATTTTCCCCTTTTATATCAGTTATTGTATATACAATTCTAATAAAAGATAAAACGTACGAGAAAGAAAAAAAATGAAAAAATCTCTTCATGTAATTTTCTTAATAATAAAACACGGCCCCTGGCGGCAGGTGTGCTTGGTGGGTATAAGACGGGTCCACAACAACAACAGCTGATTCGACACAGGTTCGCACTGGGAGTGACTCAGGAAAGTGTACAACACAGTAAGGCTACTACATTATGGATTTCATGATCTTGAAAAACTGCACACAATCCCTTGAACCATCATATTATGACTTTCTTGGAATAGTAGACCCCCCCCTCCTCCCCCCAAAGTGGCCTGAATTCCTAATTGGAATAAGGGAAATGTACATTCAATGAAGATTTATCTTTTTTTTGTATCTGCACACACAAGCGATGATAGAAACAAAAGGCTATCGTGGACTTTTTTTTTTGGCAGATAAATCCCGAGACTTAATTATGTACTGCAAACGTTTAACGATAAGCCTCCAGATGTCCACCGAGATAGAAGTTGTTAATAATATCCTCTCATGCTTGATTCGTGAGACGAGTAGAAATATTGACCTCTTTAAAAGGCAAATTTCATATTTCGAAAAAAACAATTCGTCATCGCCGGGAACAAATCAGTCCAATTGCATAAATCAAAAGAGTTGTTAACACAAAAAACGCATCCCATCACATAATCTTCCCGTAATGTCGATTTGTAACCTTGATGATGTCACAGATCCGTCAACGGTTCATTATTTTCCCTGTGTTCCATTGTCCTTTGCACGCTCCTTTTTCTTACGAAAAACTCGTTCACTTTTTTTTTTATTATTTAGAAATACATGATATATCTGTAAGCATATCTGTATCGTCCGATATTGATAATTTATTTCTTTATCAGCGCCGGTCCGATGATGAGCAAAAAAAAAAAAAACGTGCGGGTAATGATGGTATTTTATTTTTATCATAAATAATGGATGAGCAGAACTGGACAGATGTGAACAACCAATGGATTATTTCTCTGTCCAGCCGTAAGGGGTTTTGTGTCGTTGTCTTTTCACCGCACGGTTTCGTTTTCTGGTACTTCCATCTACAACCGCATTAAAATAGGCTGCGGAAACAAAAATAAAAGACAGAATATTTTCCATTTTTACAGTGTTTTTTCATGTCTCATCACTTTCAGTATGTACAAAATTAGATTACTTTTACTTTATTATTTTTTTCTGTAAATATTGGTTATCGGCCATTTTCATATTGGTGCGTCCCTACTCTCTCATCTTTACTTATTAAAGTGGTGATCCCAATATCCTAATTTCTGTTTATTTTGGCGACACCTATTGGTGATGCCTGGTTGGTGCCGTTGCATTCATGCACAGTGTTGACTCGCTTTCCATCTCGTGCTTCACTAACGAGTCAGGAAGTGACGCGTTTTACGTCCCCAGCAGCAACAGCAGCAGTTTGTTTGGAATGAATAGAAGGATGAATGTCTCGCCAGACACCGGTGTTTTAACACTAGCACAGCAGACAAGGGGTCACATGACCCCGAGGCATTTTCAATAAATGTATCCTCGTCACTCGGTCGAGCTCCAGCTCTGTCACTCCTGGCACGGTTTCTGAAATTTCAAAATGACTTCAGGAAAATGTAATTAGAACGTTATTATTCCACATATATATGGAATATATATGTGGAAAGTCACAGCACTTTGCGAGCGTCTAGCGCAGGGGTGGCCAACCCATGGCTCGCGAGCCGCATGTGGCTCTTTGCCCCGTCAATGTGTGGCTCTTCCACCCAAAAAAAAATATAAAAATTTATAATATTTTCTTTAATTATTATTATTATTTTTATTTATTTTTTGTCACTCAAACCTGTGGTAAACCTCATATTTTTATATTAAGAGGTAATTATATAGTACACTGTTTCATTTTTCTCATATAAGCTGTGGGGTCATCTGACCCGTTCCGGCGGGAATCGGTGACATTTTCTCCATGGCTGTTCTAGTGTTAAAAAAAACGGTGTTTTTGAGAACAGCCAATGGTTAAAAAACATTCATGAACCGGGGCAGGAGTATAAAATCACTATTGTGCTACAATCAATTGGCGACGGAGGAGAGTGGCAAAACATCGCTTTATATGAAAATGTTCGAGATTATTACTTCAAAATAACGCCTCGTGTATTATTATTATCAACGGGACATTTCAACCGTTTTGGAAAACGAGGAAGTGGCATAATCAAAAAGATTTAATAAGAAAAGAAAAAAAAAGACAAACAAAATCATGAAAAATAACACTGCTTTCACATTATTCATAATATAAATGTGCTAAAGGAACCGACTGTACACACGTCGTTTGTGGACGTGTGTGTCTTTCGCACTGTAAATTAAAGAAGGGATGCGAGACGGAGAGATGGAGAGGGACAGAGAGAGGAGGGAGCAAGGCAGTCCATTCCTTGCTTGCTGGTGGCAGCAGAGAGGGGGGGGGACGGGGGGACGTTTCTGTTCTTCTATAAGTTGCTGAAGAGCTCGTTCCTCTTGCTCCAGTCCATCGTCGGGGCTTTCTTGGCAGAGCGCTTCTTGTGGGCCCTCTCCTTGGCCTGGGCTACGGACCCACCCAGGGACAGGACCACGGCAGCTGCTGGGGCCGGGGCTGGAGCCTTCTTAACCTGGACACACACACACACACACACGATCAGCAGAATTCAATATCAGATTGCAAATATGTAAGGGATAATGTATAGCTACGAGGTCATTGTCGCAAAATAATTGACCGACAGAGTTTAGAACACTGAGGCGCCTCGCCGAGGTGTTCTAAACGCAGTGAAGGTCAATTCTTTTGCGACAATGACAGAGTATAGCTATACATTATCCCGCTTATTACATGGCTAACTTACTAACAATATACCTAATTCATTTTACACCATCGACAAGACGAGATCAAATGCAGACGCATTTGTTCGGTTCTGTGGCTCCGCGCTGTCATCGCCGGCAGCTTGCACTGATGAGTGCAGCTGTGCATTATGCTGAGCAGCTTTCATGACTGCGATCTAAATGCTTGATTGCTCCGGCTGCGAACAGCGGTCATTATTGCTCGGTTGCCCCTGACAACGGTCAGTTATCGGAAAATTTACTGACCGCTGCTATGGGCAACCGAGCGCTATTGACCAATCACAATCAAGCATTTTCGCGAATGTTAAAACGCCATGTAATAAATAATGATATACACAGATTACCACACGGACAATAACTGCGACCACGTATACAGTACTGTACATTCACACCACTCCCATGACTCTATGCAACACTTAACACATCCATCTACACATTTACATTTTACATTTAGTCATTTAGCTGACGCTTTTATCCAAAGCGACTTACAAGTTCTGTACGACAAGCCATCAGGAAGGGCACAACTCTCTCAGCTGAGTAACAATGTTCATCAAAGTGTTGAGTGCTACAGTGTAGGTTAGTTTATTAGGACAAGTGCATGACAGTCAGGTTAGTTAGGGTTAGATTTTTTCTTTTTCTTTTTTCATTATTTCAGATAATGGTTGAAGAAGTGCGTCTTTAGTCGACGGCGAAAGATTGGACGGGATTCGGCTGTCCTAACTGGGGTGGGCATGGGCAGTTCATTCCACCATTGTGGGGCAAGGACTGAGAATAGGCGACTTCTCTTTGATGACCCTCCGGGAGCTTGGATAGGAGTAGGTCTGAGGCGGCCAGAAGATGCAGAGCGTAGGGGTCTTGAGGGTGTGTAGTTAGAGACCATTGACCGGAGGTAGGCGGGAACGGTTCCCTTTGCCGCACGGTATGCCAGGTCGAGGGCCTTGAAGCGGATTCATGCAGCAATGGGGAGCCAGTGCAGGTCCCTAAGAAGTTTTTTATTTTTTTGAAAATCATCTGGCGACCCATTAAAGTGCTACTCCTCACCCACAACATTTTAAATCTCTATCTATCCGATCTCATCTCTCGATACTCGCCCGCTCGTGCTCTGCGCTCACAAAATGCGGGGTTTCCATCGATTCCTAGGGTTAAAAAGAAATCCGCCGGCCACAGAGCCTTTTGTCTACCGCGCTCCCTACCTGTGGAACAAATTACCTGCCGTCGTCAGGGGCGCCTGCTCTGTCGAAGCTTTTAAATCCCTGCTTAAGACCCATCTTTTCTCTCTCTCCTTCAACCTACCCTGATCTCACCCCCTCCTATTGCTAGGTTTTAGTGAGTTTTTCCTTACCTTCGCATGGGGTATGTCTGGGAGTGTTGCATTTATTTATTTTGCATTTATTTAAAAATGTTTGGACCTTATGGTGTTCTTGTTTTGTTCTTGACTTGTTTAAAGAAGACGTGTCCGGCCCATGGGGGACATTAACGTGTGTTGTCGGGCCTTACAAATACATTTGATTTGATTTGATTTGATTGCACACACATCCACACACTTACTTTAAACACTCACCTTTAATAACATTCACTTTTAACACTACACCGTATTTGATCTATTTATTACTAAAGATTGGCACTACATCCCTTACCTCATTTTGCATTCTGGTTGCATTTTGTACTTTAGTTTGTATATTATATAGTGTTTGGACTTTATTTTTTTTTAGCTTTTTACTGTATGAAGCACATTCTCAGGAGGCTCATACAGAACCAAGCATTTCACTGTAATGTACATTATATCATATGTGACAAATACAACTTGAAACGTGAACTTCAACACACATTCTCTCTCAGTACTGTAAACAGTACTGTATATTTGTATATCTTGTATGTCATAAATGTCTGGATGTAACAGTACTGTATATTGATTGAAAACTTTATTAACAGATTGCAGAATGGGTACAATACAGTACGGCTCAATACACACAATTGTTAAGGGGATGCAGACCAGAGAAAGACGTTCCCCCCATTTTCAATTAATCAGGACCAGATATCTGTGTGTCATAAATGTCATGATGAATTGAAAATGGGGGACCCTGATGTAAACAAGGCGAAAGTCTTTCTCTGGTCTGCATCCCCTTAACAATTGTGTGTATTGAGCTGTACTGTATTGTACCCATTCTGCAATCTGTTAATAAAGTTTTCAATCAATCAATCAATCAATCAATGAGCGTACCTCTGGTGTCGGGGGGGAGGCGGTCGCTCTGGGTAGGGATGCGTTGGAGGAAGCGTTGGACGGACTCGGGCTCACAGAGACAACGGGCTTCAACTCTACGGCGTCCTTACCGTTCACCTGCAAAACACATGATGCCGCACGTCAACTCATACCAAGTGTACGTACATAATACATAATACATGTGATGAAAAGAAAGAAAAACGGTGAGAGTGCTTTCAGCTACTACGCCCCAAAACTAGCTTTTAAATGAACTATCTTTATTTTATAGTCTTATTTTTCTTTATTTTTACTTAAATATTTTATTATAATTTAGAATAATTATTTTATGTAGTTTTTATTTTATTTGTTGTTTTGTAATGTCTTATTTTACAGTTATTTAATTGTTTTCTTATTGTTTACCGTCTAATTTAGCTATATTATTATTTTAACAATTTTATTATTATTGTATTTGTCCTTTCTTATTGTCTTATGTTATTGTCTTACTGTTTGTCTTATTTGTCTATTTTTATCTTATCCAGTTGTTTTATTACCATTTCTATCATTTTAATGTCTTATCATTTCAATCCTTATTTTACGAGCGTTCATAATTATTTTCTTAATTTTTTTTATCCTTTCGTTTCGTTTTCTTGTGTAAAGCACAAGAGCTGCAATCTATATATGAATGGTGCTATATAAATAAAGTTATTATTAAAAGGTATTATGTGATTTTGCCCACCAGGGGGCAGGAGCCACTATGCAAAAACCTTTCCAACCAGTGGCTTGAAGCACTGCTGCTCACAGACTAGCATTGGATTCATTCAACACCAGCCAAATTAAGAATGAACCCTTTCACTGCCACACACGACAGCCGGTTAATCCTTTCACTGTGACAATACAGAAGGTTAGCCCTTTACTATCACACAGCCGACGCGGATCATGCGGCGCTAATGATGGAGCATCGCCGTCGGTTGTGTGATAGTAAAGGGTTTAACCTTCTGTCGTGTGGCAGTGAAAGGGTTAAGGAAAGTGCAATAAATATTTGTGAACATGAGGTATTCTTCCCCCAAAGCCAGAAACCAGATAAGTCAAAAAAAAAAAAAAAAGTGATGTCATCAGGTATGATGTGACGTCTGGAGCTGCTCTGTTGACAATGAATGGGAGACCGATTTTGTGGACGGTTTGTTTTATCCTTTATACCCAGATATAGCGTTAGCCGTGTTCTCAGTTCTGAAACGGAAAATCTACCCATATAATAATATAAGATAAGATGGATCTTCATTAACTAAACCCCTTGGGGAAATTCTGTGGTCACGGGGGAGGGGTTACAGGCAGGGTAATAGAAATGTAAAGGAAATATAGAATAAAAAAGTATAGTAGATAATAAATAAAAATATGAAAATAAAGGTAAAGATCTGATCTGCTGAACAGGTCAAATAAGATAAGATATTCCTTTATTTATCCCCCCATGGGGAAACATACGTTACTCTAATGATATATCACTATATGAGTATGTACAGCCCACCCTGGTATAATATACAAATTCCATACTAGGTCAACCCTGTGTACAATGTGCAATACGCCATACTGAAACAGATTAAGTGGATTGTCGATACATATAAATGTGCATATGCAAGTACGATTAAGACGCTAATAAATGAATGAGTGATGCGAGAGTTCCCCTGGGTGCCCTCAGTGTCATCTCTAGAACAGCTTCCCCAATTCATCGTCTCTATGGAGATGCTTCAGACTTGATACCAGACATCATGAACTTTCGGCATCCCGGTTTTTGGGATTTGTGAGAGATTTTAAGTTTATGTTTCACTAATGTTTTTGGACCGACTTAAGACCATTTGGAATAACATGTATGAATTCTGGAAATGTGCCGTAGGTTGGTTGGTTCCCTTTTATAAATGGTTTTATTCAAACGCTCTCCTTCTTGGATTACATCGCCACGGACCGTGGGAAATGAACACCGGCCGCTTGCCAAACGCTGCTCAGGTTTTTGGCTGTGGCTGGTAAAAAGGTTGTGGACTCAGTCTGGCAGGTAACCAAACAACCAGCGCGTCGCCCCTTGGTAGGATTCTGTTCCGTTCTAGAACTCCGTTTGACTGGTGAGATTTGAAAGTGGAGATAGGTCAGTTCTCTCTGGGCTGTTTTTCCTCAACTCGTTTTCTAAAAATAAGATTTTAAGTCTGGATATGAGCTTTAAAATGTGACTTAAGATGGGGGATTTATTATGTTTGCAGCAGCCAATCCTCTTGAGACGCCTATTTACAACATACGATACGTTGCAATGGGCTCGTGGACCTGACCACCCCGTCGAGAGGCCTTTTGATCGGGAGGGCTAGAGTCTCAGTTCGCTGGCGCGGGTTAATTAGGGGCCATCTCTTTTTACAGCGTGGCTCAACTGATAAGAAGCCGCGCACACACACACACACACACACACACACACACACACACACACACACAGGTTTGAAGGCCCCTGGGAACCTACATGGCGACTGTGAAGTGCTCTATATTACGTAACGGGTGAAATAATAAAGAAACAACTTGGGGCGGCCATTGTTCCTTCGCTGGGAGCCGCCGCCGAGGTTTGTTTTGTAAGTGTAAGTAAAGTCTGCCTCGTTAGTCATCTCATTAGCATAATCCCCAACAGGCCTTGGGAATTACAGGAGCTTCAATCCCATGATCCTCCAGGGTCTCAGAGAGAGAGAGAGAGAGAGAGAGAGAGAGAGGGAGAGAGAGACACTGTGACCCACTGTTGCTGCTTCTGTTGCCATGGTGAGGGGTCAGCACCAATGTCATCGGGGGACAATCTACTTTTCCCAGGCTGACACTAGTGTGTGTGTGTGTGTGTGTGTGTGTGTGTGTGTGTGTGTGTGTGCGCGTGTGTGTATAGGGGTGAACAGACCTATCCCTTTTGTAGCGGGGGTTGTCTTTCATATTAGCTATACTTTTTGAGGGGGGGGACAAATTGACCTCTTCTTAATATTGAGGGAGACATGTCCCCTGCACCCCCCCGTCCCCGTCCCCGTCCCCTAAAACTACGCCTACTACGGTATCACGGCAGATATATCGGGTATCGGAAATTCAAGCTAACTCGAATATCGGAGCCAAGAAAAACATCTGTCTCTAGCCGTTGTAGTTCTGTGTTTGTTCTCGTGTGTTGAGAGGGAGAGAGGAGGTGTTCCTGTGTTTGTGTGTTGATAGGAGGTGTCCCTGTAGTTCTGTGTGCACGTGTGTGTGTGTGTGCGTGCGTGCGTGTGTGTGTGTGTTGAGAGGGAGAGAGAGGAGGTGTTTCCTGGAGGAGGAGATGTCCCTCTGATAAGAGCTCTCTCCCTCCTGTATCTGCTACATGTGCTTCACGCTCCTCTTTACAGGGGGGGGGGGCACATGGAGACGGGAGATAACCGGTGACACACAACACTGTCCAGACGCCTTCGGTCTCCAGCCGGGGGGGGGGGGGGGGGCAGGTGCACCGGGGATCAGCGGGGCTTTCCCAGGATATACTGAGGTGGGGGGGGGGGGGGGGGCTGTCGCTGGCAACTGTCAATCACCCCCCCCCCCCCCTAACACACGTTTAGGAGAAACACTGACAGGACTGTGATAGTGTCTTTCTTTCTCGCACACACACACACACACACACACACACACACACACACACACACACGCGCACACAGACACACACACACAGGAAGTCTACATTCAGTGCACACACTCGCTTTACATATTACAAAGATATCACATTTTTGGATTTTTTAAAGTTTGCATTTTGTACTTCATTTTGTACTTTAGGGTGTACTTTAGTTTAGTGGGGGGGGGGGGGGGGCAGTGTTCGTGTCCCATATTGAAAAAAGCCATCCTCAATCAGCTGGCTTGTAGTGTGAAATGTGTCCCTAATGTTTAACCCTTTCACTGCCACACGACAGAAGGTTAACCCTTAACTATCACACAACCGACGGCGATGCTCCATGATGAGCTAATGATGCTAATGATGGAGCATGAAAGGGTTAAGTCAGGATCACACGCATCACGCACGCACACACACAGTCCTCACCTCCAACAACGACGCTCTTTTTGACACGGGCTCTGGAAGAGGTCCTGGAAGAGAGGAGACAAGAAGAGGAGGAAATGAGACATGTGTGAACAAACAGCAGGGTTGTGAGGCGTGATTTTTTTCCCGTAGCCGCAGTTTTCGGAGACGCTCTCCGATTGGCCACTGACGTTTCTGGTCATGTGACATGTGCGGCCAATCGTGTGACGCCTGTTTCTTTCACCGTTTAAGCTTAGGCGACTCTTTCGAAGTTGGTTAAGGAGTTTGTCTTAGAGCAGGGCGATAGAACACCAGCCCTGATTCCAAACTCTAACCTCTAACCAACTTCGAAAGAGTCGCCTAAGCTTAACCAGTGATAGAGCTAGGTGTTAGGTAGTTTGCATGCTGTTCGAGGCGGAAATGGGCAAAGACACAGGCGTCACACGATTGGGCGCACATGTCACATGACCAGAAACGTCACGCGGTTGTGAGTGTGTGTGTACTTGTATTACTAGAATTGCGAGGACATTCTTGACATAAGAAATCAGGACTTTTTGAGGTAGTGAGAACACAGTTTCCTCAGTTTGGAAAAGACACATTTTTGGGTTAAGGTAAGGGGAACGAAATGTAGTCAATGAAAAGCCCTCACATGTATAGCGATTAGGCGTGGGGCAATGTCGAAATTCCGCGACTGACGCTATTGCTTTAAGAAAAACTTGGTAACCAGGCGGCTGGGTGGCGCAGCGGACTAAGCGCTCGTCACCAACGCGAGAGACACTGGTATCGAATCCGGCTGTCAGCGTTGCCTCCGGCTTGGGCCGGCCGTCATACTGGTTCAATTGGCAGAGTCAGCGGGAGGAGAGTCAATGGGTGGTAATCTGGTCATTGTAAACAGCTACTCCTACAGGTCGGTCAGGGCGCCAGCACAGCGAGGGAGGGAGATGGTGATGGTAGAGTGTGAGCCTCCCACACATTACACCTCACCAATGAGAGTCCGCGCTGGCAGGTGAATAGAAGTGGCTGGCTGACTCTGCATGTATCGGAGGAGGGGACATGCGATAGTATCCATCAACCCTCCCTAGACCGACCAGTGGGGGGCACATGCGAGCAACGACCAGGAAGGGGAGGGGGGAATTGGCATGACGACTAAATTGGGATGGGAGAAAAAAAACACAGAAAAACTGGAGGAGAAAAAGTGGATAAAAAACAAACAAAAAAAACGTGGTGACCTTTATTTGGAAAAACTCTTACGGGAAGTCTTGTTGTTGTCGCTAACTTGACACAGGCCTTTGCCACAAAATGAATGTTACAATCTCGGGGGGGGGGAAGATTCAAGCATTCCAATCAGAAGTGATAATGTGAGCGGTGATGGACATACAGTGCTGTAAATTAACACTTGACCACATGTCAACAACGTTGCGTTTGGCACATTTACATTCCTTTGCTAACGAGAGCTGACCTCTTTCCAAGTTAGGCTACATGGGGTAACGTTATATACAGGGTCACAACGTCAGCTTTTTCCCCCCCTTTTTTTATAGGCTACAACAATGCAGTGAAACGTAGAGAAAGCAAGAGAGAGACTGACTCAAGAGCTCAAGGCGTTGCATAATTGTTATCTTGGACACATGAGGGCCATTATCGTGGCCACGTAAATGATAATATCGTGCTATCGCCCAAGCCTAATAGCGATACAAAAGAGACTGCATGTGTGTGTGTGTCCACTGTCCACCCCTCCTTATCAGAACCTGGAATGATAAGATCCGGAGGAGTCAGTGACATCATAAACCCGTTTGGAAATGGCTTCCCCCTTTGGTAGCGGATTCTAGCCTAGCTTGAAAAACTCAGGAAGAGGTGTTTTTGGCCTAGCCACTCCGTATCCGCGTTCATTCATTTGTGCTAACGGTAGCCTAGCTTGCAGCCGGATAGCTTTCTACTGAACGCACGGAGAGGAAATTGGCATCTATCTATACGTTTTACCGGTCTTAGTCAATCTCTCTCACACACACACACACACACACACACACACACACACACACACACACACACACACACACACACACACACACACACACACACACACACACACACACACACACACACACACACACACACACACACACACACACACACACACACACACACACACACACACACACACACACACACACACACACACACACACACACACACACACACACACACACACACACACACACACACACACACACACACACACACACACACACACACACACGGTATCGCTGTTACATCACGGCCACCGCAGAGTAGGCTGAATACCGCGTCACCACTGTTTTTTATAATAATAATAATAATAAATTACCCTCCTCTCGTTGGGCTTGCGGCTCTGCAGATATACCCTACTCCCTCTATCGAGGTTCCAAGCGACCCTATTGGGTACCAGAAAAGTCACGTGAAACATTGCAGTCCACTGATTGGTCAGAAGAGAGACGCGTCACACGTTTTTTACGTCCTGAATGTCAGCTCATCACAACACGGCTAATAACGTTAGCTTTAACTCTCCGCCGGAGTGGACTATCATCGCTCCTCAGGAGTACTAAACGAGACATAATGATTTTACTGTCTGCAACGAATGTTATAATAAAAGCCCTTCGTTCTATACACTTGTCTGATTGAAAACTTTATTAACAGACCGCAGAATGGGACAACTCAGCACGCTCTGAGCAAAGAAAGGAACTGAGATATGAATAGAGTATTGCTTGCCTTGCCATGGTCCGGTAAATACGCTGATGTTATTGAACGTATAACTATATAATGTTACTGCCACAAAACGAATGCCTTTATTATAAAGTAGTAACTTTATAGTAATAATAATAAGAAAGGGTCGGGGGGGTTAGGGGTAACCACCCCTGCCCGCGACACCGAGTGAACTGCGCACGACCAGAGGGGAAACTTCGAATCCGTGTTTCACTTTCAATAACTAATGCGTGCTTGCCGAATCCCAAACAATATTCATGCTGCAAAGTCATCCTCTAAAGATAGACATTTAGACTAGAGGCAGGCTATATGCTATAAAGAGTAGACTACTACTAAAAAAAAAATGCATTCAAACTTCTTTTTTTTAATTTTTTTTGTGCGTGCAGTAATAACCGCGCGGTAGGAAATATTTTGCAAATTAGTGCGGTAAGGAAAACATCAATACCGCGGCAGCTCTACACACACACACACACACACACACACACACACACACACACACACACACACACACACACACACACACACACCTCAGTGGCAGTTGAGTTGCTCCATAGGTTGGATGTTGGTTTAACTTATTCAACTCAGTGGCAGTGGCAGTTGAGTTGCTCCATCTTGCTCCATAGGTTGGATGTTAGTTTAACTTATTCACAAAGTCATTTTAGTTTGACAAGTGTGACAGCCCTCTGGCTTTGTCCGACAGGCCTGGCCTGTGTGTCCTTGTTCTGCGTACTAAGCAGGTAGGCTACCTGATGGGCGGGGCCAGAGAGCATCGGGATGATTGACAGCTGGCCTGGGCCTTCTTGCCCTCTATGGCTTTAAAAGACTCACTAGTCTCAGTGAGGCTCCTCACTCGTTTACACCATAAAACACCCACCTCTCATAGCCGGCAGGTGCAGCTCCATTATCACAGAGTAGTAATGTCTGTGCTTGTTTTACTCTCTGTGTTTATCGCTTCCAGTGTCCTGACTGCTTTTGTATGGTGTTCCCCATGTAGTCGGTACTCTCTCGGCTCGTCTGACATCTTCAATATCACTCGTATCAACTCAAGCAGCTCCACCAGACCTGGAAAGTTCCCATTATGTGGCTCATCACGTAGGGCGGAATTTAGTCTACGGAATGTTCCGTTCTGCAAGATGACAGACTCTATGGCAATGAACCTCTTCATGACATCATTCCGGTGTTTTTTTTTTCTTTTCTTCTTCTTCCTCTTCTCCTCAGCGTTTGCATTTCTTGGCATGTCTTGTCATTTGTGCCATGCGTTCTCTCTTCTCACGCGGGTTTCCAGCACAGTGATTTCATCACCTCAAAAGCCCTGTTTTTTTTTTTTTTTTTAAACAGGGCTTTTGAGGTGATGAAATCACTGCGCCCAGGCAGCAATGGTTCGGCAAACAATTATTCTGAGTATATATACCTGCTTAAAAAACGAAAATGTATAATTTTATTTTTTTTATTTCTCCACGTGGTAAACACACAGGTCACAACATTTACAGGAATGTTTTGGAGTTGCATTTGGAGTGTATTTCGTGACCGTTGAGAACTAGGCTACCTGGCACACCTACTTCCAGTGAATGGCGCTAAGCTAGGCTAACGGCGCGGCTATTCCCTAAGCCTACTGCATGCACAGAGAAGAAAAGGGTTTGTACCCGCTTGTCTAACTCCAGGGCAGATGGCAAATAAGCAAATTTCCCAAAAAGTTGGCGTGTTCCTTTAAGCCTAGCATTTTTTCAGTTATTTTTCTTGTTATTCGTGCACTTTTGGCCTGGTAGGATTATTTAACCCCCAAATAATTGCTTATAGAGATTATTTTAACTTTTAAATGTACGGGTCAGTCGGGCCTTTGTGAGGGTGGGGCCTGTTTCAGTTCAAACAGGTCAAACATAGCAAAGGCCATCTATGTCTCGATCGTCACTTCCCTTTGTATTTTCTATAAATAGTTTGCTTAGTTATATACTTTTTAGAAAGACATGTGTATTCATTGATTTACATCACAACAAACAGAGGTCTGAGGTGAGGACTGTGTGCCAAGAGCCAGGTCACAACAACAAGCTACAGTTCCTTTTCTATAGTAGTTGAGATTTAGTTGAACTACTTTTCACTGTGAAGTAGTAGTTTGGCAAACTACAGGTTTTTAGAGTCGTTCCCCCAACGCTGTCTGTTCGCCTTCGTTAGTGTCTTTCCATTGACGTTGTAGGCGGAACAATCTGAGTCTGTTAATAGGTTATTGCAAGATGAGATAGTGCTAATTTCGAACTGGGTAAGTGAAAATAAGTTAAAGTTAAATGTTGCAAAAACCAAGAGTATAATGATAGCCTCAAAATATACATCTAGATCAAATCCTAAATTTGTTTAAATTTCTCCTCTGGTGTTTAAATTTCTGTGAATATTGTTTTTATTATGTACTGTACAATCGTCGTTTCTGTAAATGAGGGAAACCTCAGATGCTTACGATTTTAAATAAAGGTTAAAAAAAAAAAAAAAAAAAAAATATCTAGTTCTGAACGGTGCCGATATCGAACAGGTCAGTGAGGCAAAACTGTTGGGTGTTGTAATAGATGAAACACTTTCTTGGTCGAAACACATTATCAATATGGTGGCTAAGATGAGCTGTGGTAGTTCAATGATCAGAAGGTGTAGAAATCTGTTGACTAACGGTACAGCAAAGCTTGTACTACAATCTTTGGTCTTATCCCGCCTGGACTACTGTCCTACTATATGGTCTAATCATGTTTTCAGGGGAGCCGATGTCTGATCTATCACTATCACAGGACCTAGCAAGGCTAGCATGTCTTACCATGCTCTTGTAAATAACTCATGTACATATACCGATATGCCCTACTTTGTTTACTTGTTTTATTGCACAATGTCGTTCATTTGGATTCTTATTATAATCTATTGTATTATTGCACAATCGTTGCGGGCAAGAGAAGCGCAACCCCCCGCATTTCATTGTATACTTGTATGCCGTGACAAATAAAACTCTTGACTTGACTTGATCTATCTCCTATCGTTCTAGATCTGAACCACAATCGAACCGAATCTAAAAATCGCTAAAATGTATTCCTTGAAGTCTCTGTATCCTTGAACATCATACCTCCTTTACACACCCTCTCTCTCGAGTTGCCATGGATACAGTTGCTATGACTTCATTTGTAAAGAAGACTTTTGATGGCTATATGCCAACCAGTACCTCCCTAAAGCTCGGGCTTAGTCATTAACTTTGGCAACACCAAGGCCAAGTCAGTGCATATCATGTGATACTGCAGGCCAGGCTGCGTCAACACGTTAGGCAACCAACTTGCGTTCAGCGTTTCTCTGATTGGCCACGACGCCCATGTGACCGCGGCAGCGCGAGAGAGCGGCAGTGCGGAAATAGGCTGTCTATTGCCATTCTCTGCGACAAACTCTAACCTCAACCAACTCCGAAAGAATGCCTAAACTTAACCCTAACCTTAACCAACTCTGAAAGAATGCCTAAACTTAACCCTAACCTTAACCAACTCCGAAAGAATGCCTAAACTTAACCCTAACCTTAACCAACTCCGAAAGAATGCCTAAACTTAACCCTAACCTTAACCAACTCCGAAAGAATGCCTAAACTTAACCGGCGAAAGAATGCACGTTTATATAGAGAGGCGATAAATGAATTACATAAATAAAAATAAAATTGAAGTGATTCGAACTTGTCACCAAGGCACCGCAGGCTCCACAGCAAGGCGGCGAACGAGTTGAGCTAACCATCGATGTGAAAACAGGGGGGATTACGGCTGCATAATGCCGCAGGGGCGTGGCTAGGCGCAAGATGGTTGCCTTAAGTAATGAAGCGGCCAGGCTGCTAACCTCTATAACTATTGAACGCAGTGGGTGGGTTGTAGTGATGCGTCGGTCGCCAACCATCCTTTCGAAATTAACGGCTCAGTTTGGTGAACGTGAACAAACGTTGTTCACTTCCTGAAACGCTGACGTTCCACCGGAAGCATGTTTGTGTTTTTTTGTTTTAGTTTTTTGTTCAAGGAAAACTCCATTAGCTTATTTGCCATCTACCCTGGAGTTAGACAAGAAGATGCATACCTTTTTCTTCTCCGTGCATGCAGTAGGAGTAGGAAGACGTTGGGAACTAGGCTAATGGAGGAACCTACTTCCAGTGACTGATGCTAAGCTAGGCTAACGGTGCGCGTCTTCCTACTCCCACTGCATGCACAGAGAAGACAAAGTTATGTATCTTCTTGTCTAACTCCAGGGTAGATGCCAAATAAGCTAATTTCCCAAAATGTTGGAGTTTTCCTTTAACTTTCTTGTAATTTTTTTTCCCCTCCTAATTTTTATTTCCCCTCTCTTTTATATAGTTTTTCTCTCCTTGTACAGTGTCCTTGAGTCTGAGAAAGGCGCTTCTCTCTTCAAAACCAATTTATTATTATTATTATTATTATTATTATTATTATTATTATTATTATTATTATTATTATTATTATTATTATTATTATTATTATTATGTTCTACATTTGTGTTTAATAGAAGCGTAAATTACGTGATGAGTTTACCACTTTACTATGGAAGTGCACAACTAACCATATGAAACTATAATAAGATACGTGTTTTCTTCAGTGTGCAACAGTGACCAATAGAAGACATTCTAGTATAGACCACCGCAACACTTCCGGTATTCTCAGCTCACGAGAGAGAGCGGGGGGAGAAAATGAATGAATGTTGATCAGAGCCTTGACGTTAAGTGGTTGTAGCTATGGCTGTGGGGGTGCTGGAGACATGATCCAATAGAATGTTTTATACGCCCGAGTCTCCTGAACACGGGGAGACCACTCGCAAGTCGATCGGCACTTTCGCTGCTGAGCTATAGTCACTTTTTTTCCGCACCTACTCCCCAAACGACGCATGTGCAGATGGCCCAGGGAGTAGTGTCTGGACAATCCAAGGCTGGAATCGCCCTCCACACACTCAACAACCACAAACCCTTCCAAGCCCATATAAAGCTCTAGAACATTTGTTACGATACCAGGAATCAGTCTAAGAAATAATAGATATTGATGATAACAATAATGAATTACATTTATATAGCATATATAAATATGACAATATAAAGATCTTGAATCTTGAATGTGTGCGTGTGTATGTGTGTGTGCGTTAGGGCTGCACGATTTTGGGAAATAATCGAATTGCGATTTTTCTGACAGATATTGCGATTGCGATAAAATTTGCGATTATAATAATACTTTTTTTAAGCAGCCCCACAGAGGTTTATCGTAAAATGCGGCTTGCATCTGGCCTACGCGGTGGGTCTGTTCGGGACACCGAGCCTGAAAATGTTTCTTTTTACCTGGGAATCGATACCGGTACCCAACGGTACCTTTTTTTGGTACTTTACTCTCCCTCTCTGAAGTCTAAACACAAAAATCTAAAACCCCTTACCTCCTTCTCCCAAACCGTTCCTACAACAATAACAACAACTTGCAAAGGAGATCTTGTATCTCAATGGGACTTCCTGGTAAAAAAAAATATATATATATAAAAGAAATTGCGATTTCTTTTTTGCGATTTGCTAATTGCATCATTTCAAATCGCGATTTATTCGATTTAAAATCGATTAATCGTTCAGCCCTAGTGTGCGTCTGTGTGCGTGTGACTGTGTGCGTCTGTGTGTGTGCGTCTGTGTGTGTCTGTGTGTGTGCGTCTGTGTGTGTGCATCTGTGTGCATAGTACCAGTGAGGTGTTCTTCAGTGGCGAGGACGTTGCAGCTTTTGAAGAAGGCTTCGGTCTCGGGGTCGACCACCAGCAGACTGACCTGCTCTCCCCCGGCCTTGATGGCTGCTACCACCTCGTGGTGCTGCAGGCCCTCCACAGACATGCTGTTCACCTGGGAGGGGGAGAGGAGAGGGAGGAGGGGAGAGGAGAGGAGAGGAGGGGAGAGGGAGGAGAGGAGGGAGAGGAGAGGAGAGGAGAGGAGAGGAGAGGAGAGGAGAGGAGAGGGGAGAGAGGGGAGGGAAGGAGAGGAGAGGGGCAGATAATAGGAGAGGATATGGAGGAGAGGGGATGATAGGATAGGGGACGATAGGAGAAGAGAGAAGATGGAGGAGAAGAGAGGAGAGCAAAGGAGGTGAGAGGAGAGGAGATGGGATGAGAAGAGAAGAGAGGAGAGGAGGGGAGGGAGAGGAGGAGAGGAGAGGAGATGAAAGGAGGAGAGAGAGGAGAGGAGAGAGGGTGAGGGAGGAGAGATGGGGAGGAGAGAGAGAGGAGAGGAGGGGAGAGGAGGGAGAAGAGAGGTGAGAGGAGAGGGAGAAGAGAGGTGAGAGGAGAGGAGAGGAGAGGAGGAGAGGAGAGGAGAGGAGAGGAGAGGAGAGGAGGAGGGAGAGTAGATGAGAGGAGAGAGAGGAGATAAGGAAAGGAAAGGAGGGAGAGAGGAGAGGGATGAGGAGAGGAGAAGAGAGGATGAGAGAAGGTGAGGGAGGAGAGGGAGGGAGAGGAGAGGGAGGAGGGAGAGGAGAAGATAAGAGAGGGATGGGGAGAGAGAGATTTGTTTACTTTTTACATCCAGAGGAAATATCCCGCTCCGCTCTAAAGCTGAACAAGAGGGTTGTGTGCAGAAACCGATGATTATTCACTCTCCCCCCCAAGTCACGGCTCAGTGCTTCATTATTGCAGAGTAGCGGTCAGGAAACAAATATGTCTCAGCTCTAAGCCTTGGTCAGCATTTTGGGATTTTCTTTCAGTTCAAGGAGGACGTTTTCCTTCACCTTTCCTCTGAAGCCCCCTCTGCAACTATATTGAAGTCTCTCAATCTTCAATATAGTCTCTCTCTACTACTATTGCACTTTAGGGTGTTACACTCCTCTCTCTCTCTCTCTCTCTCTCTCTCTCTCTCTCTCTCTCTCTCTCTCTCTCTCTCTCTCTCTCTCTCTCTCTCTCTCTCTCTCTCTCTCTCTCTCTCTCTCTCTCTCTCTCTCTCTCTCTCTCTCTCTCTCTCTCTCTCTCTCTCTCTCTCTCTCTCTCTCTCTCTCTCTCTCTCTCTCTCTCTCTCTCTCTCTCTCTCTCTCTCTCTCTCTCTCTCTCTACTCTCTCTCTCTCTCTCTCTCTCTCTCTCTCTCTCTCTCTCTCTCTCTCTCTCTCTCTCTCTCTCTCTCTCTCTCTCCTCTCTCTCTCTCTCCTCTCTCTCTCTCTCTCTCTCTCTCTCTCTCTCTCTCTCTCTCTCTCTTTCCCTCTCGTCGAACTAGAGGTGTTGGCTGAGACGAGGATGAGGAAAAAGCTGGACGCTCTACTGGAAAACCCTCCCACTTATTCCCCCATGACACACCGCAAACCGCTTGTCAGCCATCAATCAACTGTGGGTACGGACTGCTGCCAATTGCTGGAGAGCTAACGGCTCTGACTCTTAATAATAAACACGGTTAGGACTGTCTGACTCTTAATAATAAACACTGTTAGGACTATCTGACTCTTAGTAATAAACACTGTTACTTAGGACTATCTGACTCTTAATAATAAACACTGTTACTTAGGACTATCTGACTCTTAATAATAAACACTGTTACTTAGGACTATCTGGCTCTTAATAATAAACACTGTTACTTAGGACTATCTGGCTCTTAATAATAAACACTGTTAGGACTGTCTGACTCTTAATAATAAACACTGTTAGGACTATCTGACTCTTAATAATAAACACTGTTAGGACTATCTGACTCTTAATAATAAACACTGTTGGGACTGTCTGACTCTTAATAATAAACAGTTAGGACTATCTGACTCTTAATAATAAACACTGTTAGGACTGTCTGACTCTTAATAATAAACACTGTTGGGACTGTCTGACTCTTAATAATAAACACTGTTGGGACTGTCTGACTCTTAATAATAAACAGTTAGGACTATCTGACTCTTAATAATAAACACTGTTAGGACTGTCTGACTCTTAGTAATAAACACTGTTAGGACTATCTGACTCTTAATAATAAACACTGTTAGGACTATCTGACTCTTAATAATAAACACTGTTAGGACTATCTGACTCTTAATAATAAACACTGTTAGGACTATCTGACTCTTAATAATAAACACTGTTAGGACTATCTGACTCTCAATAATAAACACTGTTAGGACTATCTGACTCTTAATAATAAACACTGTTAGGACTGTCTGACTCTTTGTAATAAACACTGTTAGGACTATCTGACTCTTAGTAATAAACACTGTTAGGACTATCTGACTCTTAATAATAAACACTGTTAGGACTATCTGACTCTTAATAATAAACACTGTTACTTACAGTAGGACTATCTGACTCTTAATAATAAACACTGTTAGGACTATCTGACTCTTAATAATAAACACTGTTAGGACTATCTGACTCTTAATAATAAACACTGTTAGGACTATCTGACTCTTAATAATAAACACTGTTAGGACTGTCTGACTCTTAATAATAAACACTGTTAGGACTATCTGACTCTTAATAATAAACACTGTTAGGACTATCTGACTCTTAATGATAAACACTGTTAGGACTGTCTGACTCTTATGATAAACACTGTTAGGACTATCTGACTCTTAATAATAAACACTGTTAGGACTATCTGACTCTTAATAATAAACACTGTTAGGACTGTCTGACTCTTAATAATAAACCACTGTTAGGACTATCTGACTCTTAATAATAAACACTGTTAGGACTATCTGACTCTTAATAATAAACACTGTTAGGACTATCTGACTCTTAATAATAAACACTGTTAGGACTATCTGACTCTTAATAATAAACACTGTTAGGACTGTCTGACTCTTAATAATAAACACTGTTAGGACTATCTGACTCTTAATAATAAACACTGTTAGGACTGTCTGACTCTTAATAATAAACACTAGTGTTAGGACTATCGTACTACTGTATGATTGAATCCTGCCACTCACTACTGTTCACTACAACTACTGTTATCCCCATTATCATTATTACTTTGCCCTTTGTTCCATGCTCTATTATTATGACTACCTATCCTCCCCCCCCTCCCCCGTGCTGGATTAATAAAAAAGGAACACTTGACTCGAAGTCGCTTGTGGGAGAAAGTCGAGAGGAAAAGGAAAGAAGCGGTCGCGTCTCCTTATCTAGCGGAGGAAGCTCAGAGGCGCTTTTCAACCGCAACTCCTCGATGACAACCGAGCCCA